>NW_007577980.1:260579-366705 GCF_000690725.1 Stegastes partitus
TGTTGTTACATGTCACAATAATACAAAAAAAGAACAAAAAACACTTTTTACAATGAAATTCTCTCTCCTAGCAATTACTAGCAAGCTAGCATGCTAGTTAAACATTGTAAATATTCCCTGCTAAATATCATGATGTTATTCTTAGCATCCTGACAGTAGCCCAAAGCAGTGCTGTGATGCTGCACATTTTAAAGAAGACTTTTACTCACCTTTCACTTGCATTTAAATTTTTCAAAGTAAATACTGACGTGTTATATATTATCCAAGAATCTCAGTCTCAAGTTTCATAAATTTTTTCGTACGATGTGACCTTTATTTTCATTATAACACACTGCAATATAAAGTATGTCTTTACTTTCTCGTGCGCAAGCACCTCAAGCCAGACAGGATTTATTTTTCTCCAAGGCCATATGACAATTTAATGGGGTGGATCCTGCAGTCCATTGTCAGTCTTCAAAACCTGTGACTCTCTCAGTATAACTCCTACATTGGTTGCAAATGATCAAGGGTGGTGGATTTCTCTGAGGTGAGAAAAAAATAGGACCTTGGTTGTAAGTACCCTCCAGCAGTTAGATATAATTGTCCAAGAAGCAGATATTATGATATGATGGCAAAATAATGGAACCAGACGCGGCAAAAGAAAAAAGAAAACAAAGCTAAAAACAAAACAGCAACTTAAAAACGACATGTAGAAAGTGAAAACTTTTCAAACAATCAAGCTTTCTACCTTAGTGAAAATTCGGTAATGTTTTAACAGAACAGAAATCAAAATAATCAGCGATGTGAATACACACATAAATGTGTCTCAGGCCACAGCAAATGTGCAATCACAGCAAAGCAGTTATATCAAATGAGAGGCAGACAGAGAGATGTGAAAATTCCCACTGTGGGGGAGATTGCAGCTTTTTTTAAAAAACCTGCACTAAATTCAACTGGTGACAGTGCAGAGCACATGCATTGGTAGTGTTTACCAGGCAGCAGAGTGCAAACAGAAGATCTCTCTCTGACACTGCTGCTCAGTCTTTTTTTCCTTCTCCTCCATTCTTTCCTTCTGAAAAGATGACACTGCTGCTGCACAAACACCTCTAAATAATGAAAATGTGCTCCCAGGGTCAGGCGCCTCTTTAGCTCAACCTGTTTCCTGCCAAACAGTCAATACCGTGTTCTTGCAGAGGGTGGGGGTTTGGAGAAAAGTCCCTCTTCACCCCTGAGGTTTCAATGCAGCCGTCCCTGCAGTGGAGTGGCCGAGCTGGGGAAACAGTAGATCTGTCAGGTGCCTCTGTGCTGTAGCCTTGGAGCCTTATAATTTATCTTGCCTCCCTAATCTTTATTGCATGCTTTGGCTGTCACCTGCAACAGTCTACCCTCCCCCTGCCTCTTTTTTTTCCCGCTGCCTGCCTGATCTTTTCACAAGTGTTTTTCCTCTGCCTTAACTGCATAAATGCTTACACGCAAGAAGGATAACTTTGAGTGGGAGGGGGGGGGGGGTGACTTTAACTGTAACGTTCTCCCACTTTTTTCTTTTTTTGTCCTTCCCACATACGTGACATGGTTGCCAGTGTTTTACTTGCTTTTGTCATTTGTTTATTTGTGTGTATCTGCCCGTGAATGTCTCTGTATATATTGTCTAGTCCACTGGGGAATAAGGATGATGTGTCTCTAGAGAAGAGTTGTATCACATTCACATGCGCCGGCTTCGCAGCTATCTCTGCTGACAGTCAAGACGTCTCCTGGAGTTGAAAAAACACACAAGTTTCCGTATTGAGTTTTGATGTTGTTCTCGTGCTGATTTCCCTGTTATCCTTACTGATTTAGTTTATTCTCCCTTAACATTGCATTTCCCTGGACATACATCAGCGTGTCAATACATAATGTTCAATTAAAATCGTATTTAAGGTCTAATTAGAGACAACATAGTGAAAAAAAACAGATATACTCAGTCACCAGAGAAGCTTACATTCTTAGCAAACACAGGTTAGGTGCCACAGGATAGCGGTTACTCCAAAAGTAGCACAGTGGCGTCCGAAATGTGCGTCGCATTTTCAAGCGACTTTAGCGTTCTGAACAAATGAATCTTAGGTAGAGTTCAGAATTCAGGTGCTTCCTCTTCAGCTTGCATTAGCAGTCAACGCACAAGGCCACACGGAGCTCCAGAGAGTCTGAATTATCATGCAGAAACACCCAGGAGTCTGCCTCCCACACTCCATTAAAACATCAACCCCAAGGTGTTGGATGCGGCAGGAAACACAGAAAACAAGAAGTGCGCTCCCCGCTGGCCATTGCTCACCACATGGGTTCAAACATGTATCCATCAAGGTTACTGAACAATGAGGCGGGGGTCTTTGCATCTGATTTCTCTGGAAACTGTTTTATATCAACTATAAGTGGGACTGTAAGGGCATTTTTCTATGTAGTCACTATCGCATAATATGAAGCCGCCTGTGCAGCCTTTCAGTGCCTTCTTTTATGTGCTTTTATATTTTATGTTCGTCCTTTTTCTTCTCTTGCAGGAAACATAAATAGTTTCTTTGAACTTCTCATTAATGTTTCCTAAAAGAGTTGTAGAGCTTCTATCTTTTTTGCAAAGAACATGATGATAAACAGGCAGACACACAAAACTGGATATTAAAGCATGCACACACACACACACACACACACACACACACACACACTTATTGTGATGCACACAAGTGTTGTTTTTTTTTCTTTCCAGTTGGTATAAATACTGTGACAAGTAAGTACATGACAGTGCTCTGATGTCCTGAGGTAGAAACTGGTATGATTTAATTTCAAACACCATTTAAATATATTACAAAAATGATTATTTCATCCAGACTTTTTCCTGGCAGCGCTTCAGAATGACTAAATGAAAACATTTGGTCTTCTTTTTTTTCTTCTCGTCTTTTGACAACTTTTTCACTACGCTTTTGTTTATTTCGTTTTCCTTTTTAGAGACAGATAAAAAAAACTACTTAGCAAATCTGCATTGAGCTCATGTGACAGTCGCCTCATTACTAAAATCTGCTTATTCTTGTAAAAAATGAGGGTGAAATTATTTTTGGATGCGACCTTGCCGTAACAAATCTATACATTTGAGTAATGAATGCGATGCAGTTTCTTGCACTGCTGATGTTTGTGCAGTTGGTTGGGACTGTTGGAAGGTATCACTATGAGCCTACTTTGCCTGTCCCTCGGCCACATCGGGAGAATGTGGGTGCATAATACAAAGAAAATGTCATCATGATAAATCTAACCTTTCTGGGGAGCCCTTAGTGGTTGCATACCTGTGTACTTGCATTAATAACCAGATCTATCAAAGGGGAGTTTTCAGTTGCATTAGTGTTTGGGGAGTAATTGCTGTCAGCAGGTCTGGCCATAAATCCTGACACCTCAATCACAGCAGCTTCATAAATCACACTTAAAAAGTTCACATCTGATGTACACTTTCCTCCAGGCCTGGCTGCTAACCGAAAACTGCAGCAGGAGAGAACTTAGTAAACACACTGGGTCTCTCATTTTTCATACCTCCTGTGGGCTTACTTCCAGTTACCACTTTTCTTGCGGGCGAGTGGGAAGTTTAATAATAAGTGGGCTGTTATTTTTCCACATTTCTCCTAATAGGCTCAGCCAGAAATCCCACCCAAAATCCCACCATGACTGTCAACTTCTATAGCAGTAATCAAACCCAGGCCTCCTATCAATTTTTGTTGCTCTGCCCGTTAGTAACTGTGGCGCTGGAACAGTTTGTGCAGGAAGAAACAAGTTGGGATGTTTGAGTGATTTGATGAGACGAGACCAAGAAATATCTCTAGCGTGGGTTCTCAGTGCTACCATATTTAACAGCCCTGTATCCGATTAAACTGCTGGACCTCTACAGGATACGATATCAGTGTGATGTTTTTGCCTCAAAGTGCGTTTAGTCCGATAAATTGCAAAAAGAAAAATCTGATATTTACCGATGAAAGAATGTGTTTTAGGGATGCACGATACATCGGCGACCACATCTGTATGGGTCGTTATTGGTGTTTTTTCCGATATATTGGTATCGGTCCGATGAACAAATTTAGCTGATGTGAAAAACCGATGATCGTCTAACATTAGCGCCTTCATCTCCACATTTGATATTGTTGCTATTTGACAGATGTTTTTACTTAAATGGTCCTGGACTTGAACGTTAAATATGTTAAAATATGTTTAAATATGTTTTTCTTTTGTTACGTAATAAAGACGACTATGTGGTCTAATTCGGTATGGGCTTTATTTTGAATAGTTTTCATGTTCTCATAGTGCTTATTTACACTCGTTTTTCACTGTCAACAAAAATTGAATATTGACAGCGGTAATATCGGTTATCGATATCAGAAATCTTAATATCGGTATCATCCAGAAATGTTCATATCGTGCATCACTAATTTTAACACAAACCATGCTCATTTCCTAAACCTAACCAGCTAACTTTGTTGCCAAAACCAAGTCTGACATGCCAGACCTAAGATGTGTCCACCTGCTATTGGCGACTCATTTCAGGCGACTTTCCCTTCCATTTCGCTTTTGCCATTTTCAACAACAACGACCAACAAACTCTGGGCAGCAACCCACTACCAATGTCTAGTTTTGTTTTTTTGGTGAATTATCCATTTTAATGACAGTGCAACATGCAAATGTCCCCCCCAAAGCAATTCCAGCCATCACTATTTTGAAAGAACATCTGTGATTGGTTAAAAGGAATACAAACAAGCCAGAATGTCTTTTTTTCCTCTATGGCAAAATGATAGCGAGGTGCAGCAAGACCATTATATTCTACAGAATGGGCTGGCAATGCGAGATTACCTGAACCTGGCGAACAAGTGAATGAAAATGAGAAGTCTAAAACAAAAGTAAATTGAAAGTGTCAAAATGACAATCAGGACTCCAACTCCGGTCTCCTGGGTACAAGAAGAGTTTTGACTTATGACACCACCAACCCCCTCACGTCCTGATGCAGACTTGCGTTATTTCCTCAAACACCCATACGTCACAAGTTGTTTTTTGTTTACCATGTGAAAACGTGACTCTGACACAGTATCTTGTAGAGGACTAATGGGTCTATCACATTGTTTGTCGTGATATCAGGGTGTATATTCCAAATAATATCTGTGACTTTATGTGTTTCTCTATGGATGGTATTGAACAATGGGATCCACGCATATGCGAAATAATATCTAGGAAATGTGTTCTTGATGTTGTAGATGAGTGGTCGGTGTAGTAAATTTACTGTTTTCATGAATGCATGGGTGTGAAAAGATACATTCTTTTCCGAGACACAACACCAGTTTGGTAATAATGAGAACACCCAGCCCCTGTGGGTGATTTGCCTCCTTCCAGTGTGGCTGTTCAGTGCGACTATACACACATTTTTGATGTGGTTGCAGCACTTGCCTTAGGAACTACTTCTGAGAGACCATTACCTGGCCCTTACTCAGCAGGGAGTGGGGAGCAGAGATACTAAATACCCCTCTAGGGGGAGGCCTCAGAGCCTACAGGTGGAGGGAGGGCTTTTGAAATACTGGCAGCAGGGGCAACGCACAGCGGCATAGCTTTCAGGTGAGTGGTGTGTGCCGGCATGTGGCAAGAGAATGAGCAGTGCACCATGACTTAAGTATGTGATTAAAAGGCTGTGTTAGATATGTGCTGCACTGGGGAGTATACCATGTGAACGGTGCAGGAGACTCCAGTTGTGCTGCCTGAACTAGCTTTCAGGCTTCCCTTTATTTCTATTGCAAACCTCCCAGCATTACACTTGTGTTTGTCTGCAAAGTGTTACAAACCTGTAGGTGTGTCCACATCAATAAAAAAAAAAAAAAAGCTATTAGGAAAAATGTTTCTGACAAAATGATTCAGCAGGATGTGATTGATTGTATTCGAAGGAAGTGGTTTTAGTGGACAGCAAGCATAAGAAAGACTCGGAAATACATTTTGTCATAAAAGAGAAAGCTGAAATATTTCTTCCAAATAGCTGAATGAAATATCATCTTGAAATACCTCTTTGTTGATAGTCTCAACAAGACAAAGAGACAAAATTGTTAGATGGATAAAAGAGGAAAGACGGTTTTTGCTATTCTAATGCTATTACCACTAATGGAGCTAAAACAAAGTAACAATCGGCCTGATAGAGATGCCAGAACAAAAAGCCATCTTGGTGTTTTTTTACTGCATATGCCACGTTAACAGACGGGGTAAGATTTTGTTTTACATAATACAAACACTACCTATGCTGTGAGCTAAGCCTCCCACTGATGTGAAGTATAGAGGGGGAGCAATCGGGTCATTAGTTTTTAGAGGTCATGAACTGAAGTGACCTCCTGGTGGCTTCTGATAAAAGCCTCCCAGATCACCAAATCCTTTGGTTTCATCTCCTGGGGAGCCGTAAAGAGCTCTGCAAAATTATATATCAGTCATCAATTTCACTTTGTGAAAGTGCTGAATGGATGGATTGACACTTCCATCCCTTCAGCCATGCCATCGCTGTGAGTAAAAATATAAATCAGCTCATTTTACCTGTCAAAAAACCAGCAAAGCTCCAGACAGATTTGCTAGTAAAGCTCTTTATCATTCACAATTAACTGCGTTCCTGCTTGCGATTATTATAGACGCGTATTACCTGCTTGTCTCCTGTATGCAGTGTACTGTAAACACAAGCACAAACCTGATTAAGGTTGAATGCGGACCAGACAAGTGCCTCTGTTCGTCCAGATGTGTTATTCTTCTTTCACTGTGTTAGACCTCCGAAGAGAGAGATGGATGGAGCCTGTCCGCCTGCAGGTAATCTGATTATGGGACCATTAATAAAACATCATTCATTAAGAGCCTGTATCAATCCGCCGTCAACATCAAGTGGTTCACTCATCAAAGAATGATAGAGAGAGGTGGGAGAGAGAGAGAGAGAGAGAGAGGCATAGGGTGACAAAGGGAGGAGTGTTGTTACAGCACAGCATTGTCCCATTCTTGTTATGTATTTTACAAAAATCACATTTTCTATTAATCATGTTTGCCTGGACGCGCCTCCGGTGCACTCTGGGGGGGACAGTTAAAAAATGTAAATCATTGATTTTGGCTCCTTTTTTGACTGTGTAATAGAACTGTATGCTAAATAAGTTAACTCTATCTCACTATTTTATTTTTATGTTGTAACTTTGTAACTAGGGTTTTTTTTTTTTTTTTTCATGCATTATTACTTTCCACCTCTCCATTTCCCCCCTTATCCTTCCATCTCTTTCTCCAGCCTTCTTATGAATGCTCCTACTGCAGCAGAGTGACAATAGCCGCCCAGCCTCTGGATCCCACAGGGCCTTCATTATGACTGACTGTATTATGTAAAGCACTTAAAATGCCTAATTATGCTCTCTGCCTGGCTCTATTTTAGTTCCTAAGTGCTGCAGTCTTCTGACTGATGGTCCTCAGGGATTTTTCACTCTGTGTTTGAAATATTTTTTTCTCATATCCTCTCTTCACTTAACAGTGTATCTTCAGACACAAACACCTTCTATCAGAATCGGCGACAGTATCGTGTCAGTGTAAGCACATGGCTGGGGCTGGCTGTGGAAATCAATTTGAGGTTCATTTTGTTGTGAAATTTTATATGCAAATTGAAATAAGGGAATCTTTAAGTTATGGAATATATGAGTGCAAAACAGATTTGAAATTCCTGAATATGTATTTGAAAATGTATTTCAGTTTTTTTCATCTTAAAATAAAATGATTGCTCAGTGGGAAGATGATTCGAAGCAAGTGCTTACATAATTAAAACAGAGCCAGGGGTTAGGAAAATAATTTATAGTCAACATCTCATGAAAATCGAAGCTGTTGTGAGGCTGTTTTCATTGTGATTCATGGGTAGTGACAACATAATGGAATCTGAACAGAGACAGTTATACTGTGTGTATGGCATTTCCTCTGCAGAGAGAAATTTAATTGAATCTCCCCCTGTGTTTCCACTGATTGCACTGCAGCCCCCACTTTTTTAACCTGGACCGTTTCTATTCTACTCAACTTGCACATTGCACTGGGCTTTGAGTGTGTGCGTGTGTTCTCATCTGCATGTGTGTGTGGGCGGATCGACGTGGGCGTGTACAAACGATGGAGAGAAAGTAGAGAAGAGTGAGTGCGGTTTTGTTGGTTGCCATTGTAGGTGGAATTTGCGGCGTGTGTGATGGATTTGTGTCTGATTGTCTTAGAAAATTACCATAAACAGAACAGAACAAATCCCTAATTGTTTTGGCTCTATATTTACAGCAGACATGCCTGAAGCATATTGCAGCCTCCCCTGAAACTTCACAGATTGCTTATGATGCTGCCTTCTCCACAGAAAGCGTAATAACCAGGTCAACCCCAGGTTACTCTCAGGTCAGACCTGAAAAGACAACAATACATCATTCTCTATATATAAAGCTTAGGGACTGTCTCACAGGTGACTGGGCGCAAAGATTATTTGACCATCGCTGAGCTTCTAACCATCTTGTCTATACCTCATTCATCCAAATAAGGCCTCCTATGGGTGAAATTCTCCACTGGGCTTTTGTCCGTTATAGGAGCCAGAGCAGATGGCTGACTATTGACATGCAAGGAAGCCTGTCTAATGCAGGCGCTGTTCTGTGGTGTTACTGGCAACCGGGGAAAAGGGTTGATGGAGTTTAAAGTGAATTAGCTGTATGTTTCGTTAGCGTTTATTGCAGCCCCACGAGTGAGCACTCTGGGTGTTGTGGTGAAAGTACAGACAGATTGCGGAGAACAGGAGACACATAGTTCACACCTTTTGTTACTCAAACTTATAATCTTGAAGATTTTCGTTCCATCACACCCCGTTCTGTCGTACTGTTTATATTGACATTGGACACGATGGTTATTGTTGTAGCTCCACCTTCCGTTGGCACAGTTATTGGGTGTTTATCTCAGTGTCTCTCTGAATTCATCTTATTGATAGCAGCTTTCCTGTTCACTGATCACTCCCTTCAGCCGAATCAAGGGTGTTAACTGTAGAGCTGAACAATCAACATTCATTTGCTGTAAGACTGATAACTTGTTCATCATTTCAGTAATTTTTTAAAGAATACCACTTCACATTTCTAATTGTTCAGACTTTTCACATAACACATTTGCTAACAGGTAAATAAATGACCAAATCAATCCCTAATAAAAACGCTGGTTGTTTGCAGCTGACACACTCCTGCTTTCATATTCCTAGTTTGTTTTTCTAATTTAAAAATACAAAAGTAAGTACTTTTCACATTTAAGGCAAATCCTTTTTTCCATATAATCAATGTGAAGCTCACGTCGTTCTCAATAACTTGAGTGGGCTAATGAGCAAGCACACTGTCAAACATGTTTTCATAGATTTGTGAATTATATGTGATGAAACTAATAGATTAAGTTCCTTGGACGGTCTTTATTTCTGCTTGAATTGTTGGGCTCATAATGTGTAGATAGCGTATGTAGAGCATATGCTGCATAAATACACTGTACATGTGATAAATAAGAAAAATGCAACAACATAAAGTCTTTTAATGAGGCGTTGGACTACCATTTGTTGAACAGATTCATTGTGCCTTCATACTGATTCTCTGAGTCTCTGGAACTCTGTCGGATTGACGAGGCATCTTCTTCAAAAGACATTCTCTCATTCGGCAGTGGTTATCTCTGTCTCACACATCAGACCAAAATCTCTCATAGATATTCAACTGGGTTGAGATCTAATGACCCTGAAGGCTATAGTGTATGATTAATGTCATTTTCTTCAAACTATTCAGTGACCCTTCGTGCTCTGTGTATGGAGGCATTGGCCTCCTGGAGAAACCACTCCCATCAGGATAGAAATGTTTCTTGACAGAGTAAAGGGGATCACACTGAGCAACTTTGTACTGATTTGCAGTGACGTCTCCTTCTAAAAGAACAAGTGGACACAAACAATGCCACTAAAATGTCCTGCACAGTATAACAGAGCCACTGGAGCCCCTCAGTGTAGATGTCAATGGTCCAGGTTTTTCCTTTAATTTTTTCACCCATCTGTATATAAGAATTCTCTAATTTCAACATTCATGTGGATTTGGTGACCTGAAAATAGAGTCACAGCCAATAACAGACTTTTCAAAAATGTGCTGTATGCAAGCATGCCTCCTTCTCCAGAGAATCAGACACACTAAGTGGACCTCGGATATGGGATGATGGTACACGCGATGGAGGATAATGCGTACAGCTGCTCACTATTGGGGAAAAATCCACTGGTTGGTTCACGCTTTCTCTGCTGAAAGCCTCTCTGTCCATCTTACCTCAGCAAGCCTTATCAGGTAATTAACGTCATGAATGGAGGTTTAATGACCCTCACATCAACCTTGTTTAAAGGAAGTAGAATTAAAGATGGTATCTGGACATGTAATAATGCAGGAGGAGCCGGGGTAGCAGGGATGGCAAGCCTGAGCATCAGTGTCACTGTTCTGCTGATCAGGCACTGAGAATCCTGCTCATGCATTATGAGAGCCCCTTAAGGCAAGCAAAGCTTCCTGACACCCACTGACTTTTCTTCCTGGACTCCACAGTAGACAAAGAAGAAGTTCATGCTCAGTAATTGGGCTATGACCTAGCATGTACATGCTTCAGTTAAATTTTGTACGGAGGTGGAAAGTTACAAAACAAAATCTGAGATTAGGAAACCAGAAAAAAAAAAAGGAAAATCATATTGCAATAACTAAATTACAGAATGTGTAAACAAAATATTAAGTATACAACCTAACCACATCTCAGAGAATACTGTCCTCATCACTGGGCTTCTTGCAGGTTGATTTGCATTTAAAGCAAATTCAAACTTCCCCTGATTTAAACAGCCATAAACAGTGGCAGTTTTAGTGAACTGAACTACATGACAGTCTGTCAGTTTTTTATAGTTCTTGTTCTAATAGCTATTAGCACTTAGGATATAGGATAGAATAGGATAAAAAAAGAAGCTATAGTGTAGTATGTTGTACCATAGTCTACGATAGTGTGAGCATACAATAATGCACTAGTATGCTCACGATAGTATCATTATATTTTCCTTTGCTGTAAAAGATGTGCCGTTTGCACCACACTACTGAAGCAATTTCATGATGTAAAGAAGAGTCTGAAGTGGATCCACTACAAAAGCTTCTCTCCAGAGGAAACTGATGCTTTGGTGCTGGGAAAGGCGCTGAATCATAACACATGAATATTAAGCTTCTTACATTTAAAGAGCCCATATTGCGCACATTTACAAGCTTCTAATTTTATTTTTGGGCTCTACTAGAATATGCTTACATGCCTTAATGCTACACTTTTTTAAAAAAGAAAAAATGTCTCAAATGCTCCATCTTAGCTCCTGTGTCTTTTTCAGAAGGGAGTCTGAGGAAAAAAGTCATGTCTGCTGACAAAAGCGAGGGAATGCTGGTTATGTAGTGTAACCCGAGATCTAGGAGTATAAGTGGACAGCAAGCATTTTTTTGTTTGAGGATGTGCCTAGCTATTTACATAGTCAGCTCTTCTGCAAATGTATTACAAGGCGACGTAGATAAGTGACGGAAGCAAAGCCTGGACTTAAAATGTCTGCATGAACTGAAATGACTTAAAGTGTTTCAGACAGGTCAGGAGTAGGGTTTTCTGTGGGAGAGAATAACTCCCTCCAGATTTGGCTTCTAGCTTTAGAAGTTTGTAGACCTTTTATAAAAACTAAACAGGATGCACTGGAACAAGTGCAGTCCATGGGGGCCTCACGCTCCAACCTACAGGACTCAAAAGATCTGCTGCCAGCATTCTGGAGCCACAGGAAACTCCCAGGGGTCCTGTGTCTATGCCCAGCAATTCAGAGGCTGTTTCAAGGGGGACTTGCACAGTATTAGGCAGGCGGTTTTAATATTATGACTGATAGGTGTATGTAACACACGAAAGAAAGAAACAAAAAGCATAATATGGGCTCAGAGTCAAAGAGTGGTCCTCAAAATACAATTCCCTAAAACTGGAATCATTTCAGCATTTGAAGAACAAGAGTAACAGAACTTGATTACATACAACAGGGCTCCACCAGTTAATTAGCATACAACAGCCAACTATCACCACCGGACTAAAGCCCTCTATGCAGCTGTTTAATTATATTGACTAAGTAGATTGTCTTGATGCAAGAGAAACTGAAGACAAAAGGTTCACAAACACACTTTTAAACTCTCCAGTGTAGGGTAATGTGTAAAACCAGCCAACTAAATCTCCTTCATTTTTTTTTTTTTTTAAGGATCAAGATATTGATCCAAGTTTAGCCATGAAAGCGTGGTTACCAACAAACTGGCAGCGACGTCACGCTTGTTTGAAACAGAAATGTTCAGCACATGTATAAATAGATCTTTAATACAAATCTTCAAACTGAATTCACAAGTGCCACTCAGTGAATTAGAGCTTTTAGCGGTGAAGCTCTCCTCACTGGTGACTGAGAGCTTAGCTGGGATTCACATTATGTTACTTCCTTGTTAAAAACACACTAAAAGCTTACAAATGGCACTTACATGGACTGTTTTTGTACAGAACAGAACTTTACAGCCAGTGGACCACAAACAGAATTAACGTGAGTAGTGATGCATTCAAGTACTGTTGGACATACTGAAGCATGTTTAAAGGATGTATAAAGTCTTCATAGCCAGTGATTGAATAAAACTATTCCAATCAACAAAGTAGTGTAGTGATTTTCATCTCTTGCTATTATAGTGTATTATAACATAAATCATCACTGTTTTACTGACAAAAGAACCATTCTTCTTGAAGATAAAATGTGACATGATAAATAGTGCCTGTATATAATAAATACATAGTGTGTTAGGCCGTCTGTGAAGACTTAGATAGTGGTTTCGGTTGCATTCCTCATTCTGTGAATTATTGTCTTATTCACATCATAATCTCATGTGCATGCATGTAGATTCAAAACAGACAGTGTATTTCTTGTATCTTGATGGATTTGTTGAACATCAAAGCCAGATTGGATGACTTGTCATCCAAAGAGACTTGATAAGCCTTTTAAAAGAAGAATGAGAACTTGATTAATTTAACATAAAATAAAGATTAGATGTAAGATAAAAGGACATTAAAACTGTCACTGACACGTGCAACATTCAGCCACGACATAAAAACCACTGACAGGTATGTAACATTAATTATCTCAATACAATGGCACCTGTCAAGCAGTGGAATATATTAGGGAGGAAGTGATCATTTAGTTACTGAAGCTGAGGTGTTGGCATCTGGAAAAATGGGCCACAGTAAGGATGTGAATGACTCTGACAAAGACCCAGTTGCTATGGCTTGGTGAATGGGTCAGCGCATCTTAAAGATAGTTGGTTTTGTAGGGGGGATACAGGGGTTAGTACCTACCAGAAGGAGGACAATCATGAACCGATAATATTAACATGGATGCCCAAGACTCATTAGGTTCATTGTTGCATGTGGGGAGTGATCCCATCCCACGGAAGAACTGCTGTAGCACAAATGACTGAAAACCTGACTGGCTATCACAGAAAATTGTCAGAACATGCAGTGTATTGCAGCTTGCTGTGTACTGGCCCATACTGACACCTACAATGGGCACATATGAGTCAGTGTGACGCTCAGGGCAATGTCCTGCTGGGAAGCCTTGGGTCCTGACGTTCATGTGGATGCTACCTTGGCACCAACATAAAATTTTGCAGACCATGCACACACCCCTCCATGCTATTGGTGCCTTCTGATAGAAGTGGCCTCTGTCAGCAGGATAATGCGCCCTGACACACTGCAAAAGTTGTTTGGGAATGGTTTGAGGAACATGGCTTGGCCTCTAAACTCCCCAGATCTTAAGCCGATCGAGTATCTGTGGGGATGTACTGAAAAGTTCGATCGACAAACGTTGCACCTTCGAGAACTCAGAGAATCTGCTGTTAGCGTCTCGGTGTCTGAAACAACAGGACACCTTCAGACGTTTTGTAGAATCCATGCTTTGATACGTTGGAGAGGTTTTGGTGGCAGAAGGGGAACCTACACAACAGTAGCAGGTAGTTTTAATGCTGTATTACACTAGGTTTCGACCCTCTTTGTGACATATTTCGAGGTAAACTTAGATTTGCCTGTAACAGATAAAGAAACGCAGAGGGGTGTAAAGATCTCCATTATCACACTTCCCACTGAGTTTAGGTCTTTAGGCCTTAATTATATGTCACAACTGTATGAATTGCAGTGCAAACTCAGATTATTTCTCACTCACAGAAAGGAAATTTCTCCTAATAGCACCATTATGTGTGCTGAAGAATATGTGTCTTTTTTTTTTTTAATTGAAGCGGGTATTATAGTAAAAGCAACGGGGAGTTAAAGATCAGGGTAAGGGAACATAAAACTGCAATTACAAATAATGATGTTTAGTAGCCAGACACAAACATGATGTTAGCTCTTTTTAGATTTATGGTTGGAGAACTAATGGAAATGTCACCTAGGGGAGATCAGATGTGATTTCTGAATGGCATCTGACGCTGAACACTTGAATGTGAAATTAAATGAAATAAAAGAACTTTCGAGTGGACAAACTCTCAGTCAGACTCAGTTTTGCATCCCAAGCTTTGCTCAAGCAGAGGACGTTTATAAGGCTAGTCAATGATCACTGCTGTTGATTGAAAACATCTTTTATACTCTGCAATGGGCTTGATACTCTGGGGTTGGCAAACAGAGAGTAAAGATCAGATGACACTTTAACAGGTTGATGTAAAAACAAAACAAACAACAAAAAAAAACTCCAAATAAAAAGATATACCATCTAAATTGAATTTGAGTGCAGTGTACTGCTCCTAAGAAAGACACAAAAATTGCATATATCATGGTTGAGCCAGTGCTAGAAATTCTGGGCTTCCTGACAGCTCAACAACAGCTCTTACACTTTAAAAATCTATAATCCCAGATGTGTTACAGGGTCTCTGAAGCTCTGGATGCCTTGAAATATCCAGGGTTATCCTCCCCTCACAGTGCCCCTGTCGGCTTCCCAGCGGCAAACACATTAGTGAGAATCCCATTGATTCTTGGCATCAAAATTGCGCTATCTTGGTTACTGAATTCTTATTGTTACTGACACATCCCCTACAGCGTCTGTCCACCCAGTTCATGACAGGTCACCTACATTCTAAAGTTGCACAAGTGGGGAAAAAAAAACCTGTGTACGACTAACAACAATGTCACCACGGTGGCCTGCATGCCCACCATTCACCACTGAGAAAGAAAATAGAACCCTTGCAGTCACATTTATTGTCTGAAGATCAGCCCAAGGTGTCTCAGTTCGATGCTGTTATTGTCTGTGATTGTGTAGCTTTTTGTGGGTGGACACCTCTCCTCTGATATAAATTGTGTAACTAATTAGAAGTTTAAACATTTACACCTTTCAATGATCAAATTAAAAGCTGAGCAGCCATTGAAGCGCACTGAGACTGGAGCTGGGAACATCATTATCTTAACATAATAATAATTAACAATAATTAACGGAATGACACTTGACAAGTCAATTGGGCAGTAAGCGTCCCTGCAACGGCTTCCTCCTTCAATAAAGTGCGGATCTTGCAGCTTTAATGCTGTCTGTTTCTCCACCTACTCATATGTAATAAAAGGCCAGGAGTCGTTCGGTATCCTATTACCCTATTACCTTCCGCATTAATCTATTGGACTTTCTAAGGAAACAAGTGCCTTCGGTTCCTTAGAAAATAATTAAGCCCCTTCCTTTGCTGATTCATCACTATCAGCTGTAATTGACAAGTCAGGTTTGCACTGGGTCTGCTATGGCAAACACATGTTTCACAGCTGGATACAGCAGCTGCCCACTTGCCCAGAATTAAAGCTGATTTTATGAGCTGCTGTTCTTTTTTTTTTGCTCATAGGTCCCAGTGGGAATTTAGGATGTTGACTATGAATTCCTCAAAATAAACATGCTGACAATTCCAGTAGTGCCTCACACCAACACCAACCTGTTCATTTTTTAACATTTTTTTTGGCATGCGTGTCAGCTCTGCACGTGCGCACACAGACACAAAAACTCAGCTGCAGCTATGTCAGGCTTTAAGGTTGGGTCATATGAAGGCTGGTGATATTGATCGCGTCCTGTTTTATTTGACAGCTGTTGCCTTTTTTCTGCGATTTTTTCTCCACACTGACCACAAGACCGAATGCGCCTACCTGTTCTCACCCTTTGCTCCCCCCCACACTGTCTGCTTTATCTCCTTTGCATTACTCAGAGGTAATTTACAATGCCCGTGGCATGATGGTCCCTTAGTATCCCTCCCCACTGATCATCAAACAAGCCTCCAGCCGTGGCCTCTGACTGCTGCCTATACCACCTCCCTATCATCCTACTCGCACCCAGCACAAAACAGAGAGGAAGGGAGATTGTATTTATAGAAAGGGAGAGAGGGAGCGATCAAAAGGAACAGAGGGAGAGAGTTATCGGTTCGATTGAACGACGTTTCTTTTCTCCAGTAGCACAGAGGAGATTTCATTGAAAGGCTGTTGCAGTCTATCGATTGGCCCTCAGGGATAGATACTGTGAAGCCAAGGATGGTGAGCGAGAGGGAGAGAGAGAGAGGGAGGGAAAGAGAGGTATTCATGCAGTGAGAGAAACACAGAGGCAGAACAGCATTCAGTTGCGTTACAGGAGAATAAGACTGAGAAAAAGAACAAAAGGAGAGAGACCTAGCACTCACAAAATGTAGTCTGTTGATGTTCTCCGTGGCATCAAGTTTTTTCTCTGCTGGTCAACCATTCCAGTAGCCATGAGCTGTTCTTGTAGATCTCTAAGTCTGTAAGGGAGGAAGGGAGGGAAAGCAACACAGAGGACACAGAATCAGACTGGTCAGCTTGTGCTGTTTACAACCTGCAAACTCTTTCCCATAAATACAGGAAAGGCATTTTTATTACATCCATGATACAATAATAGGTACGTTTTGGTCTTTAAACCTTCATAAAGCTGAATATATTGATTAGTAGCATATAAAAAAATATTTTTCTGTGAACTTTAGATAATTTTTAAAAAATACAGTTTAAAAAAAACACTTCATAATTGCCAAGAATCTATAAAGAATAGTTTTAAAACAGCAAAACTTAGCGTAAAATCAATTTGTTTCTATGGAATGGGTGCGATTATGACTTGTTTTAAGGCAGAGGTTTCATTTTATTTCTTGCATTGTTGGGTAATCTTTGACTTGCAAGCTGCACCACTGACCCGCCTTCAGATTACATGTTAAGATTTAGTGCAGTATAAATAAAGTTGACTTGACGAGCAACTAGTTTTGGCAGTGCTGACTTTTGAGGGAAGTGAGAGCTGGACAGTCAAGAAGCTGTTTTTACAAATAGGTCTTAAACTGGTCTGTGGTATCCGGGTGGTAACAGAATTCAATTTAATCTGGCCCAAATCCCATAATATACTTTTATTCATCTCATTTAAGTGTGCATTAAACCAACAGCACGTCAGCCAGCTCAGGAATTTCGATTGCACCTTCTCTCTACTGCCTCGACTGAGAAGAACTCTGATGTTCTATGAATGAAGCATGCAGAACATCTCAAGTACCTCATGAAGGAAGCTTGTGATTTTCTTGTTTGGGAGGATGTGCCACTCAGGAACTTTCACTTGAATGAGGTGCAATCCTGAAATCAGATATTCACTTCTTCTGAATGCATCCATGATTTGGCCAGTCTTCAACAGATGCATTCAGAGGTCTGACCATTACTTAGATTGAGCCCAGATAGCAATTAGTAGAGGAATTTTGCTGTACCGCTTTATCATAAGACCCGGCCTTATAATTTTAATACAAATCTCTGAGTAGACCATTGCTTTGTGATACGATATCACGTTGTGTACCAGTTCTGAGAATTGAAAAGAGCAGAAAAGGGTTCAAATATTTTCTCTGCAGGAATGTCATTACGCTACACTTTGTTTAGCCTAATAAAACACAGCATTTTAATCATTTGCTGTTATAGGAGGCTCTGTCATTATCAAGCAAAGTAAATGAAATGTTTACATTTTACAATGAATGCAATGGCCAGGTACTGTTTGCTCCCAATTATTTCTATGTCAACTCCCCCAACTTATTCGAGGCAAATTAATTTGTGGTACCTCCTGTTATCAATATTTGATTACCAAAAACAGAGTTAAAGCTCAACTGTGGGGTCCACATTTTTTTCTCTCTCTCCCCGTTTGTGTTGTGTGCCATAGACTGGCTGTTTTTCCTCAACTGGCAAGATGATAAAATTGAAAGCAGGCGGTGCTTTTTTAAAATCTTGTTTGGAGGTCCTTCAACAGTCGACTCCTACACTGTTTACACGCATCTTTGCAAGTTTAAAATAGTGAGAAAAGGGAAGAAAGTTTGGACATGTGCAAAGTTTGCTGCATTTCCCTGAACTTGAATTATCTCAACACACTTCAAAGGTTGACTTATGGGGGATTATGCATGAGACATTTCTCCACAGTCTCTTACCGTCACATGCATGCGTTATTGTGTGTGCATCAAGACGTGTGGAGGGTTTGTAGCCATACATTTTTTTTTTCTTGGAAAATCCATCTGTACAGTCTTTGTGATGTTCAGTTTTCTTATTTTAACACAAAATTCTCACATGATGAAGAACTTTCTAAACGTCCTGATGGTTTCTCAGGTCTGTTGACCTGCTGATCAAATCTTAGAAAAGCATCAGTAGGGATACGCAAACAACCCAAGAGGTTACAAATCATAGAGGCAGTCACAAAGACTGATGCCTATTCAAGACTAAAGGACAGAACCGTGGGGTCCCTCGAGTCCTACACCTGTCAGCCTTACAGTATATCTAATGAGTCCAACCACTCCTCCAGCTCCTCCAGCACAGCGGTGGAGCCTTGGATCCATCCAGGGTGAGCGTATGCACCATGGGACAACATCCGTCCACCAGGGTCAGATCCAGCTCTGATGGATGACTCCTCAGGGACAAGAGATGGCCGAACTGGTCCTTGTCTCCCTTTATCTTCGTGGTGTATACATCAGCATGTAACAGCAGACACGCACACACTGAAAGCGAACATACGTGCATTTGGGCTGTGACCTTGTCCATGACCACACACTTAAATGGCCGTGTTTCTGATGAGCGGTTTCCCATGGGGGAGGGAGGCAGGAAAAAGGGGGTAGATGTGATGATGAAATACACCGATTGTCCCCTGATAGATTGGGGACAAGGCCCCTAATCGCTCTTGATGTCATGTGGATGACCTCCCAGGATACGGAGCACAGATTCATCACCCGCGGCTCTCCCCTCATTCACCACCAAGTGAATCACTGGTCATGATGTACTGTCCAGGTATGCCATAAATAGAACCTTTCACCTGATAAATTCTTCTATCAAACACTATTCTTAGGCCTCTGTAACCTGAAGCTCTGCTGATACGGTGACCCCATTATTACAGTATGAATATAGAACTGCTTTAGCTTACTTTGCAACATGTGATCCATCAAAATATCCTAATATTGCACCGCAGGTTTTTGAAGAACATGGACAAAGTAGCCTGGTTTTGTAAAGGATAAAGAGACAAATAATAAGATTGCATTAAGTAAGTGTGTTTTTGTATAAAACAGAAGTGAAATAAATGGCTAATATTGCAATCTCACATCAGTGGAATCATATATGAGAATCTGCCACCCAAAGGTGGTGTTACATAGAACAGATCCAACATTGTAAAAAGACTTTCTTATATTTTTTGTACCTGAAATTACCTGCCCAGACTGTTCTGTTAGAAATCTATCCACTACAGGACAAAACGGTGTTGTAATTATGTGTCGCTCCAGTTTTACAACTTCACAAAGTACTCTATTGCAATTTTTTTGGTTTTGTATCCCGGTGGTGTGCTCTTCAGTTAAAAGTGTCTTTTTTTCTTTTTTCAAACTTTATTTTGAAGGAAAAATCATTTAACTATCCATCTCTCAGCCATAGTGCAATGCTGCTTTGCTACAATGGCTTGTCAGATCACACTGTCCTTTTCACTTTGTGCTTTATATAGTGAGACCAAGATGTCCTCTAAAATTGGCTCCTCTAAAAGTAAACTGAGACTCGCATGTATTACATGTGAGACACTCAACTACATGCAAGTGAGACGCCACACATAAGTGTTCAGTGATGTATCTGTATTCCATGTGCGCGAACAGCAAAGTTCAGCTTTTAACGGAATAGACAACAGCTCCCAACATTATGTTTTTAGAACTGTATAAATTCAGACTTTTCATGAATTTCCTGGAGCCAGTTTCTACTATGCATGCCTAAATTCCTCATATAAACATTTCTAGCGTTTTGAAATGTTGTGAAATACTTCACAGATAAACTGGATTAACTGAGTTTGGGTGGTAAACTCTCCATTACATCCTTTGTTGTTGTGTTTATGCCACAGTGATCCCATTCCTTCAGACCTCATCTGTATGCAGCCTGCTGGTGTTGTGCATGGCCAGCTCTGTAGTCAGTGTATCTATTGCGATGCTCCGTGTAGCGTGACTGTTGCCTGTGTATCATCTATCAGGGGATAGCATAACCTCGCTTTAAAATCATATTCCACTGAATCAGAATTCAATTCCAGATTCCTCCAAGAAAATATCATAATAATACATCTCTCCTGGATTCCACTTGGGCCACTGTCACTGTGCTTCCTGACTCATTGCCTCTACTGTAATTTCTCAATAACAGCTTTGGCAGAGACACGATGAAACATTCAGTGAATGAATTTCATTGGCTTCAGGGTAGAAAAAACCTTGGGAAGGTGTAATTTTAGATGCATGAAATCCAAAGGTGCTTACATACATTGTTCAAGTTGTTATGAATATGAAATGCCTCGACTATGTTTCTTATTACTGTTTTATTCATAAATCAGAGAAATGTCGCTGTGTGATGGAGGAAGCAAGCTTAAAAATGAAAGCGATGCAGTGTTACCTTTTTCCCCCCATTGTGCTGTGCGTTTAAAACGCTTCTTGATTGTAGCAGTCTTCATCTCCAACGTGTTTAAATGTTGAATAGAGGTAATGAGATTGGAGCTGAATAACAATGATGGAATGGATTACTGCACGGTCCACAATGCCGAGGTTTGACAGTTTCCCCGATTAGTGGTACAAATTTAACACTTGTTAGGCATTATGTAAACAGCACTGAGGGAGATTATTTGTCAGGCGTGGTAGGATTCTATCAAGAGAGTCAGCCTGTGTGATGCATACAACTTTCACAATGCTCTCCTCAGTTTAAAAAACTCCTGTTTATCTGCTAATCACGGGCTTTGTTCTCCGCTGACATAGACATTCCGATTACATGATGAATAGGATACAAAAATGTGTGCGTGAGAACCAAATAAGAGACATTTTTCTGTGAATTTCAGCTAGTAATTATAGATTTTATGTACATCAATGGTCACACTACAAAGTGACATCGATTCGTCCACACAAAATGGGTGAAAAAAATATGCAAAAAAAAAATCGGAGCTCAACTGTATGCAAAACACTGGCATTCTAGCAGATTCTGTATTCCATTGGAATGAACAGATTTGCTGTAAAATTTTTCAGTTTTAAACAAAATGAGACACCATTATTACATCACTTGCTGCACTTATTGCAGCTCTCCCTCCTACAACTTACTTTTGAAAGGATTTAAATGCTGCCTGAATTATGTTCACTGGCAATGTTTTTTTTTTTGTTAGTTTTTTTTTTTTTCTTCTTCTTGTCCAAGAAGTGCTACATATTTTGTACCACACCACATAGAAGCTGAAGGGAAGTGGATGAGTTGGCCAGTGGGCGTTCAAAAGTAGAACTTTTTCAGTGGAGGCTGGGGCTCAGGTCCAGTGCCCTCTATGAGTTTAGTTTAGGTTACTGATGCACTTTGGTGAGGAAAAGATGTTGGTTTTAGTTAAGTATTCAAAAAGCAAATATGTCCTACTATGACCAGTCATTACATTTAAGGACAAAAACTAAACAATTAAAACAGATGAGCTACACTATAGTTGGATAAATCATAAAGCGATATCTGCTGCAAGATATAAAGTGTAATGAAGCCAAAATCAGGAACAAGGTCCATGCGTTAATGTTAGCAGCTGTCTGCCTTTACAGTCATTATCTGTGATAAATGTCAAACTTAGAGCTGATTTTCCATTTGCCACATGCATATATTTTTAAATCCATATTAATATGTGACACATAAAAGTGAATCCATCTGCCAGCACCAGCATGCAGCAGAACATGTTGATCTTTTTTGTGATGTTTATTTAAAAGCATTTTTGCTGTTGCCTTGAAAATGTTTGTCCGAGATCGCAGCGAAGAGAATGAAGTTATTGATTCGGAAAAAAAGCATAGTTTAGAACTCAACAAATTCTTTTTGGATTTATTTAGGATTCAATCCTAAACCAAAAATACCCTTGAACTTCAGATTGGCTCCCTGTGGAGTCTTCACGTGAACAAACACACTGCATGTTTCCTAAATCATTAATGGTATTACTGATAACTATTGCTATCAATTCATTTGAAAAAATCCATCCATCCATTATCTATACACCACTTAATCCTCACTAGGGTCTCGGGGGGGCTGGAGTCTGTAATTTCCCAGACTGGGATAAATAAAGTATTTTTCTATTCTATTCTTCTATTCTATCCCAGCTGACTCAGGGTGAAGGCAGGGGACACCCTGGACAGGTCACCAGTCTATCACAGGGCTACACTTAGAGACAGACAACCAAGTACACTCACATTCACACCTACGGACAATTTAGAGTCACCAATTAACCTCAACATGTTTTTGGACCTTGTGGGAGGAAGCGGGAGAACCCGGAGAGAACCCACGCTGCACAAACTCCATGCAGAAAGATTCCGGTGCCCCCACCGGAACGCAAACCGGCAACCTTCTTGCTGCGAGGCAACAGTGCTACCAACTGCGACACCTTGCAGCCCCCATTTGAAAAAATGTGAAAGCTTATTTCAATATTTCACCTAATCTTAATGGAATAATTTAACATTTTTGCAAATTCACTTTTTAAGTTTTCTTGCCAGCTATTTACTCAGAAGACTGAATTTACTCTTGTGATTCCATACATCATCTTTTGCACATTTTGAAGTATCACAATATGAAACGCTAATGGAAATGGCAAAATTCACAGACTTCTCCAGTTTTGCACAAAAGTTCTTAAGCTCATTTGAGGTTATTTTTCACCTTTCTGAAGAAGAGTCAATGCCTTTTAAGGGAAACAGAACCACCTTTTTTGAATAAATTCAGACAAAGCAAACATTCAACTTAACATAACCGATAAACCGTTTCCACTTATTTCATTATCTTCGCCTCCGGACATAGTGAAATATCGCCAATACTTGCTTACATAAAAGAATATTTAAAACCAAGGGCAACGTTCCCATTTTTTCCATGCTGGTCTGACCTAATAATTACTACAATGTGCATTTAATACCAATTAAAAGGCAGGAAATTCATTCAGCTTGTTTTATGGCTGAGTTTGGCTGTTGTACAAATTTTAAGGACCACAGAATAGTAGCGAATAAAAAATGTCGTAGACTAGAATTAAAAATGATGATACCACATGAGGCTTGCTTGTGAGCTTAGGTTTTATTGTCAGCAGCTTGGGACTGCAACAATAGCTCTCTGCAATCTAGGGGATGATGCTGCTGCCTTTTGAAATGGTGGAAAAGGTCTGTTGTGTTTCCTGTCTTTGTGGGCTCAGGTCACTTGGGTATCTTGCAACCGGATATCACTCTGCTGTTTATCCAGCTTTAAAAATCCAAAGTAATTCTAAATCACTGATGTTGTGTTGCCTCTCTTTGCTGGCTCTCCTGGTGTCCTGAAAGGGTGGTTTTCTGCAAGAGAATCTCGTATATAACAGAACGTGCATTGAGACAATTACTCATCAGTTTATCGTTACAATTGAGAGAATTGTTTTTTTTTGTTTGTTTGTTTTGGAAAGACACTGAGGCCACATTTACGCATAGCTGGGTATTTACAAAAATAGATCTATGTTTTAAAAATGACATTATTCACACCAGATCCTTTTCAAAAAAATCTTCGCAAACACTTCGTTAAGAGCTGCTATGAGCATGCCAAACCCCAAACCTATAGGGGGCAGTGTAACGAGAAGCATAAAACCACGCTAGCCAATCAGAGTCCTGGAAAAAAACCTAATAATCAATGGCACAAATTACTTCCTGCTACTTCAACGATAATGGCACGAGGTTCGTTTGTTTTGACCAACAGAGAGGTGGAGCGTTTACACAAACGTAAAAACAAGCACCCCTTTAACAGCATCCATTTCTATCACAGTAGCCAGACTGTAAACATGGTCGCGCACATATGACGACGCTTTTGTCGCATACTGTGACGTCAAACTCCATCTCCTCCTCTCTACATGCACATGTAAAGATGGAGCTTTTTTAAGTCTCCACTTGGGCTGGAGTTTTCTGATATGATCGTTTTCGGTGACTTGTAGCTTCGTTTACGTGTAAACCAAATGCCCAAACACATTGAAATGTCACCATTTTTGCTACATGTAAACTGGGCCTAAAGCTTATTTTAATACCGAGCCTAACTGTCAAAGCATAACCATAAAATCATTCTTCAGGCCCATGAGCATATACATGGTCAACAAACAGCTCTGTAAGAATACTTTGCGACTTTGCACATTGATTCATTAAAACATTGCCTACGGGAGGCAGTATATTTATTTATCAATAATACTCACAGTCTTAAAGACACTGATTTGATTAGCCCTTTGATTAATTTAACAACAGTATCTGATTTCCTTCAGATAACTTGAAGAACTCACTTGAAGTGTAACCCGCTAGACCCAAGGCCAGGAGAAATGATATGAGTGCTGCACACCATCAATCAAAGCTGCATGCTGTTTGACAGAAACTATCAGAGTATCTTGCTTTTGATGCCCTAACCTCTGTACACAGAAGCAGAGCCGATGTAATTACACTGACTTATTCATGTGTGATCCGAAGCGTGGTGCCTCATCTCCACGATCCATGTCCCATTGACCACAGGGAGTAAAAGTCATTGGTGCAAGTGTCTGGAAGTCTGTTTGTCTTCATCAACAGTAACATGTATCTTTCTGCTTATTGGGGAGCCGCGTGCTTTGTCCGTGCTTCCTCAGTTCAATCAATGGTGTCACATGCATCGACTTGTAAAGAACTGTTGCGTGTTTCCTTGCGCCGCGTATTGATCCAGCCAGTGATCCACTGCTATTGTTATTTAATTCAAACAAGAATATAAACGAAAAAACAAAAACAACAACAACTTGTTGGCGTTAAATAATCACCAAACATATCCTTTAAGGCTGTACACTGCATAACACATTTAAATCCCTTCTTTTTCCTTGCTTAAGAAGGTTGTAATATATGTAGGTTTCCACAAAATATCCATGTCCAAGTATGTATCTGGTTTTCTGCATCATGTATATTTTTCACAAGCTTGTATCCAAGTTAGCATCTGTTGCTTTTGTGTTTTATGGCAATGTGGCAAAATACAACAAATCTGCAGTGAGTCCTGAATAATGTTACACCTGCATTTGCTTTGTTTTTTTTTTCACTGTGCAATCACAATTTAGGTGTAAAAGCCGTCCATGCATTGTGAGAGTATGCTGTCTCTTGTGATCCAAAGCCAGCTTGCTCTATAGAGGCAGTAATAGCTCTCATCTTATAGCGTTGTGAGATTTTAAGCACTCATATTTTAACCTTCGTCATTTACCTGCCTTGATATTTTTTCACAAAAACAGCACTGCAGTGTCATTTCCCAGCTGATTCCCCTCAGATGTTGTCGCGGTGGAGGTAAATCAAGGTCTGGGCTTGCGAGACTAATTGAGGGTGGAAACTTGCCTGGTCTCGGCTTTCTGGCACTTGCCTTGCAAAGCAGATAAGAACTGTTGCTTAATGTGATGAAATTAAGGTTTCATATATTCAGCGGCGGACTGCCCCACCACTCATTTTGAATGGTAAAACTAGCCATAGGGTTTTTTTTTTCCTTGTGTTTTGATACATGTCCTTGTTCTTCGTCTGCCTTTCTTTATGCACGTTGATATTTTTAGACCCTCAAAATTTTTCACAAAGTGACAGCCCAAAGCCACCCTGAACTTAACATCCACGTCCTCTCACCACGAGAGAATGCTCATGAGACGTTTTTTTTTTTCAGATGTGGATGAGGTCATGTTTCATGTAGATCATTTCCTCATGAAGTTTTAAGAAATGCATGATATTAAGACGAAAAGCACAGCTTTACATATCTGCAGCAGAATACCTGACAACCAACTGCTCCAGCTCTTGAGAAAGTGACTTTGTTTTCTCTTGCTCAGACCAGTGTAATTCTCTTTACTCTGCTGCTGCTCGGCTTCTAACAAACTCTAGGAAATCAGATTACATTACTTCCATTTTTCCATCTTTGCACAAACTTTGAAATGACTGCTTTTTGCATGGTCAGCACAGATCAGCCTGAGGTCCATAAGCAGCGGTTCTCCAGCTGTACTCAATTACCCGAGGTGGTCAGGCCTTTTCAGTCCATGCCCCTCAATTTCGGAACTCCCTGCCTGGTTATCTCAGGCTCGCAACCTCCTTTACATCTGTTAAATCACTACCTGAAACTCACTCTTATTGGGCAGCTTTTCCCTTAAATTGTAGCTCTGTATTCCAGACTTGGCTTTATAGATTTTTCTAAATAATGTTAATATTAAGCTTCAAGGGTGCCCCTATAGCTCACCTGGTTGAGCGGGTGACCCATGAATAGGGGCTGTAGTTCTCTGACGCAGCAGTCGTGAGTTCGACTTTCCTGTCTCACTCTCTCACTGTCCGGACTAATAAAGGCAAAAACGACAGAAAAAATAATCTTAAAAAAAAAAAAACTGATCTTCAAATTTCAGCCTTTAAACTGCAGAGAACCATCAGCTGGTTAACCAGTGGTCCATAGTTGGAAAGCATTTTGTCACAAGCTAATAACCTTCGGAAAGCTGCCCTCAGTCCTTAACTCACGACTGCAGTCAGGAGGGACGCTCTGGTTTCTTGCCCAAAGGTGGTGTCACATGACATGGCCAACAGCAGACTATGAGGATCCTTGACAGAAACAAGGGAATAGAAACTGACCTCGGTGCCCACAAAGTATGACCTCATCTAATAAATAATAAAACCTGCTGTTGGTGGCTACACGGTCAAACGTATCAAATTTAAAAGATACACTGAGATTTCCAAAGACTGATTTAAGTGGTTTGATCTGTTGTTGCTATACCAGCCAAGACAAGAAAAGACTGCCTATTGACCGTGTAAATTTGATTTGGTGTATACAAAATCAATAGCAGTGTGAACAAATACGCTGTCATTTGGTAACTCTAATTGGCCTCCCATTAGTGTGATCATTCTTTATAAATGAGCTGTCTGTTTTTAGTTCAGGAAATATGTCAAGATGAAATCAATCAAGCCAAACTCCAAGCATTACTTAAATGAGGCTTCTCTGTCCCTTTCAAAAAATATCTGTCAAATGGGAAAAAAAAGCACACGTCAGAGTTAAACTCGAACATTGTTTTTGTGTGAAACACAAATAGAGTGGGAAAAGTTCTTCTGCTGCAGTACTTTAGCAGGGGCCCTGCTTAAACGCTCAAAGGATGTTTTCCGGGGGGAATATGTATGTACAAAGTGGAGGTAAATAAATAATAAAGAGATGAATGGAGGGCTAAGCAGACAGCTGATGAGGCTGATCATAGGAAGGGGGTGAGACTGGTCCTCTCTGACGCTGTCAGCAGGGTGTGAGGGTGAGTGGTGATTAAAACCGCTTTCCTCTTACCCGTCAGCAACACACACAGACACGCGCGCACACACACACACACACACACACGCTGCTATCTCTGCAAACTGACTTACAAATAAACAGCTTAAGCCCCTGTGATGTGCAAAACAGATGATTTTTTGACTCAACTCAGACAGAACCATTTGACTAGCTCTGCATTTCTCTGTGTGTTTATATGTGAAATTTGGAAGTGCTAAGGCAACAACACAGTAGTAGGAAAATGTACAGCATATATATTATTATCATCAGTCAGTCAGTCAGTCAGTTATTTAATGACTTAGTTATGGATTCAGATGCTCAGATTCCAAGGCCTTGAACTTCTACTCTCTGTGCAACCTTGCTGCCCCTCAGTGATTTACGTACAAATTATAGCAAACACAGAAGGCATATGATTCAGCTTCCATGCATCTGCTTTGATGTATTTGCTTGACTGCTGTGAGTAAACATCAGTGTTAATTTATTAAGCCACAAATGACCACAGTAACAGTTGGAGGCAGTAAACTCTTGCCTTAGGGAAAGGTGTGGAACATTTGGAGGCAAACATATCCAGCTCATAACAGGGGAATGCATGAGAATCACAGGGGTAAAGATAAGGACAGAATAAATGAAATTAAAGATGTGTGTTTCAATCTGTACTTTCTGCTCCAGATACTCCATCAGAACAAGAAGATTTTGAAATAGACTCTTTCTAAAAATAACCACCTAACAGCTTCACTGGAAGGAAATAATGCTTCATTATGATTCAGTTCCTTTAAGGCCATAGTGCATCGATGCTGTAAATGTAATGTATAATTCATTTCAAGTGGGCATGAATGTCAAATTCACTCGTCTCTCCTGCCTATACAGAGGATGTACGGGAGAAGAGGGCACTATACTCTATATGTAAAAAATATACAGTTACAGGATTAACTAGTTTGCTCTTCATCCAGTTTTTGTGCTGCTCATTAGCTGTAGTAACTGCAAATGTGTCATCATCCCTGTTATAATACACACCAATAGTTAAAGCTATACAAAATATAAAGGATGTTTGTTTTAATCAGATGACTTTAGGAGCCTTTATTAACTTACAGAAGTCTAGCGTTCGGTATAAGATGTTTCAGTGTTTTTTGATGTTATTTTAACAAACTATATGAAATACGACTGCAACAAAGCAGGTAGTATTCTATTCAGTGAGTGCAATCTGAAAAAAATTAATCAAACTGTATTGCCTTTGCAATATCCATCCATCCATTCATTATCTGTACACCACTTAATCCTCACTAGGGTCATGGGGGGCTGGAGTCTGTCCCAGTTGACTCAGGGTGAAGGCAGGGGACACCCTGGACAGGTCACCAGTCTATCACAGGGCTACACTTAGAGACAGACAATCAAGCACACTCACATTCACACCTACGGACAATTTAGAACCACCAATTAACCTCAACATGTTTTTGGACTGTGGGAGGAAGCTGGAGAACCCGGAGAGAACCCACGCTGCACGGGGAGAACATGCAAACTCCACGCTGAAAAATGTGAACCGGTGACCTTCTTGCTGCAAGGCAACAGTGCTACCAACCACCTCACAGCCCCTCCTTTGCAATATTAAAATGTAAAATTGGAATTATCACCACTGAGCTAAAAAAGAAAAGGAAAGAATAATAGCCGTACTTTAGAAAAAAATAAAAATAAAATCTTGCTTCCAGATCACAGCATTAGATGTGTTACCAGTGAATGAGACAAGCTAATGTGTACAGTGTAAATGATTGCAGGTTGTGCACAGTTGAAACAGCAAAGTAGATTCTTCAAAGCTCAGCCTGTTTTTGAGCCATTCAATTACTCAGTCCCATAATGTGGATAGATGAAGCAGTACTTCGGGGAGGAGGAAGTGGAGTGCAGGAGAAAAATACTTAGAGGACAACAGTTTATTGTAGGTGGAAGGTAGAAACAAGATGGGAACAAAGCAAAGACAGGGAGATAATGACAGAAGAGGAAGAGTAAAGATACTGCGTCACACAGGTGAAAGACAGATACGTAGATTAAGACTCAGAAACAGAGACAACAGAGGACAGATAGGAGAGACAGGTAGAGAGATGAAGAGGGGAAAAACAAAGATAAAGAGCTTTGATTAGGGTTTGTTGCCCTCTTGCTCCCTTTTCCTTACTTTCCCCCTGATTCCACTCGAGCTGCTGTTGCAGAGAGTGACAAAGACAGGAACATATTAATTGGCTCTTGTCACATTAGAGAAATGTGTCATGACAAAACTGAAATAAGTTCTTCCTGCCATGACAACTTAGCACTTGTCAATTCTTCTGCGCATCTTTTGACACCTTCTAAATGCATACTGTAGCAATTAGTGTCTCTGATTTATTTTTACTTAGCCACACTAATACAAAAAAGCACAGCTTAGACATTTGCCATATTTAAAACGGACACATTTTTGTGGTCAAATCAGTTCATTCCAATTAGAAATTCTGCAGTTAGTGCATTCAAATGCCAACTTTGCGTCAAGTTCAGATTTGGTAAACCTGGCATGTCGCTGATCAGTTCCAACTATCTCCTCACTAGTGACCTTTCAGGGAATGGAAAGCCAAACAGTCCAAAATGAAAGCAGCTATTGTAGCTACTGTAACATTTCACCATCTTCTTTCATTTATCTCACCTCTGTCTAAATATAAACTGCTCCACAAAGAGGGGCGCTTTGCAGACGGTTATGAAACAAGAGCTGATGGTAAAATACACCTTTTGAATAAACCCTGTGGCGTTGGTGGCCGGGCAGACCAGACAGTTGTTCACCACAAAGCTCTGCAAGTGTGTTACCGAGAGGCAAATATTGTGGGAAAATATGTGGATTCATTTTACTGTGCCGCCTTTTAGTGGCCTTGCGGAAAGCTACGAAATACAGCAGTGCATGCTTAAACTGAAAATCCAAAAATTGTGTTTTCCTGCAGCAACAGCAGGTAATTCAATCAAAAAAAAAAAAAAACATAATTACTTATATCCATCACCCTAAGTCCAAAGAGCAAGGCTGCTATATTAATAAACATGCACATATGGTGGAGCCCCACCTTCGGGGAGATATGTATGTTTTCATTTGGAAAGAATTTTGCTCAAAGTCTAATGAAATATTCACCAATCGATCCCCCCTGCGGCTGCACCGGCTCAACATATGGCCATTGTTCGACTGCTCGCTCGCACTGTAGGGCTTTGCTTGAGCTTTAAATCCACTCATATGCTTGGAAGAGACACTAGGGGCACCTGTGAATGTGTGCTGTCTTTGGTTGTGCATATTTGTCTGCGCTCAGTTAGCTGTTTCTCATCAGCCAAAGTTCAAGTAAGCTCTCCAGAGCACCCCAGGGAGCTCCTGAAGACACGTTTCAGACGACAATGGACCGAACGCACCTTTAAATCTTTCCTCCAAGTCTTTGTCTGAGGTGAGATAGCCATCATCTGTCTGTCCATTCAGAAGGTTTCAAATGGTAGAAGGACTGAATTGATTTGATCCTTTATATTCTTGTGCTTTTTTTCGCCCATTGAATTTCTTTTTTTTCTTTTCCTCCGTCCTGATATGAAGAAACCTCGTGATATCCTCAGTCCTTCGTTTGAAACGTAATAAAAGGTGACCCCATCATCTCCTGATAACTGACCTGCCAATAAATCTGACGTTATGACTCACTTTGAACGCTCATTTCCCTGCCTGGTTATAGTCCAATAATCCATTAAAACATTGTTCGGAACATGAAATATTACTGTTTACAGTGCTTGGCCAGTTACAGTATAATGATATACTGTTTGAGGCATTATTGTCCCCACGGGTGCTCTTCAGACTCTTCCCTTTTTTTTTTTTTTACCTCCCCTTGACTCCAGTGCTGTGGTGTTTATAATGCAATCTGCTTAACCATATAAAAGCTTTCACATGTCAAATGATCTCTGCAAACATTACACCCATAAACACATTTTACGATGGCGTTACATACTCAGGCACTGTGCATGGTTGAAGCAGAATGGACAGACTTCATTGAGACTTCCTGATGCTGACAGAAAGAGAGGTGGGGATAAAAATATAAAACATTATGTTTCTGTAAAAAATGTCCCGGAGCTGTGCCACTGAGCACACACATAGCAAGCATGGTGATTGGCTTGTCATGTCCCTCTTTATTTAGATTGACAGGGCACATCTGTGGAAGGGACCGGGTGGCTCCGAGCAAGAGGAGACCAGGTGTGAATATTTCAGCAGATACGTGAGCGTGTGGAACATCTGGATGGACTGGATGGAGAGGTTGGGAGATGTGAATAGATGGAAGGCTGGCAGAGATTTATGTAGATTTTCCACTCAAATCAAATGTGTCAATCTCAGAGTTGGCATGCAGAAATCTGACTTTTTCTCACCTGGTACCTCACCTGCATTTTAAGGTATCAGTCAACACTGACTATCAATCCCATGCTAGTGTTATTTCTAAAATGTAAAACTTTTCAAACTTTCTGCTTAACTAGTTAAGATAGAGGCTGTAACAACGGGTCACTTCTCAACTGTAAATAGAGATGTTAATGCTGTTAGGCTCGTCAATCACAAACACACAGGAATAGCATCATATTGTTGTCTAAGCAAATGTAACACACATGCTTTTCTCTCTGTTCAAATGTAGAAAATGTCTACATGTATTATTCAAACTTTATCGAGTGCCTTTGGCCTTTGGTAACGTTAGCTAAACTGGAAATTCAATGTCACATTCACAATGAAAGCCTTTCACTTCAACATGCCTTTATCGTGAAGCACTTTGAAAGAGTAGCAAGTAACAGCTGACTTAACTGCTGCAAATTAATGGATCAGAATAGAAAGTTATTGAATGTGGATCATATATGTTTAAAAAAAAAGGTACACTAATGCATGAGAATGAGACTTTTCTTTATAAAGTTTCATGAAACGAGCCTTTGGTTCGTCAGCACTCGCGGTTTTATTTACACTTAACATTCTCAAGTTGTTTAACGCATAATTGATGACACACTGCACAACATATTGTATAGTATTGATGAGCTATTTCATACCCTGTACAGAACAGCAGGTGTTCATTTACAGTTGTGTTTGTATGCCTATGATTTTGTGATGAGTGGGTGCTTATGCATTCACTCGGTGCATGAAAATTGTTATTGTGTTCCCCGTCATTGCCTCCAGCTGCTTCAGAACAACACAAACAAAACACGGCGTGCCCCCCCCCCTCCCTCATCCGTGCCTCCCTTTTCAGAGACAAACACTGGTCCCCTCTGGGCAATAGACACCGCGCTCATTCATTAACAGAGATATCAAGGCGAAAACAAGCATGACCCCAAGGAATCAGGGAAGAAGAGAGTAAAAGAGGATGAGGTGTTTAGCGGTGGTATCCTCCTCCACCTCTTTTCTCGAGTGGTCCTAATTACCTTGTGTCTGATGTCTCTCTCATCTCGCTGTCTGTTCCCAGCTACAGTAGGTCCTCAGTGGGCTGAGGACGTTATCGCGCTGGCCTGACCATGATGTTGTGCCGCTGCGCTCAAGCCTTCCTCCTCTTCCTCCTCCTCCTCCTCCTCTGCCTCCTCCTGGCGCAGTAATGCTCATTAAAGAGGACACTGGAGGGACTGGCCCTCAATCCTCATCTTCTGCCCTACATTTCCCTTCTCACTTTTGCTCGACCTGGTGAGCAGTGGCCGGTTGAAAATTCCACCGATTTTCCTGCAGCACCACCTGTCCCGCACACCACAGTGCCTGCTGTTATGAGGAGCGAGAGAGGCTGACTGACACTACCTCACTACCTGCTGGGATGTTAATATGAGCTGCAGGGATGCCTGTTGCTTCACTGTCTAAGTGCTTTTTAGCGTTTAATTTTCCGCTTTCTGTGTATTTTCGGTGTTGTTGTTCTTTAAATTCACATCTCCACCTGGAATGAAAAACCAAATGTATTTATGGGTGATGAATCAGTTAGCTATGCGACAAAAGTTTAAAACTTTGTTCATACTTTGGACTATTGATGTTGGCAGTTTTGAAGTGTGGCAGGCAAGCAGTACCAGACAGACACAGACAAGCTGGAGAGCATGATTGGATAATGATCCATGGACGGAACTTTTAGCACAAGTCATCAAAAGCAGGCAACTGCTCACAAGGCCAGCCATCGTTGTAGCGACATAATATATATTTTTCCAAATATAGATTTTCACAGAAACGGTGGCCTGATTTGGTCCCTCCAGTACATTCCCTCAAGATAATTTACCACAATCTCTTCTGTTTGTTCGGCTACATTCAACAGCTTATATGCCCTGACCTGTCTCATCCAATTAGCCTAATTGGAGGAATAATTCCCCATCTGTCAAACACAGCACTCTTTCACCTGTGGGGTCACGCTGATGTTAACCCTCACTTTGGCATAACGATACAAGACACCACTGAGCAGAATATAAATGTAAAAAAGTTTGACACAGTACATTTCTTTCTTTCATGTGTAATAGCACTACAGAGAAGTTTCTGTCACATGGTTCTGTCTCTGGGGAGAGAAAACATACCCTCTTGCCTTCTGAACTGTTTGGATGACACTACATTGAATTCTTTCTCCTGTGTTGTATTTTCTAATACACGGGCAGCCAATAATGTGGGTGTGCTTGGCCATGAATTATAGATCTGTTGTTGGCACAGGGTGTGTGGATATGAACTGTGCATGCCGGGGCCAGATAAGGCCAGATTTATACCTTTAGCTGCCAGGAGCATACTCAGGGAGCCAGCTCACAAATTAAATGGAAATTGAGTTTGAGGGAGCTAATAAAACAGCCGTAGCACCCTCATACAACACCACGTCCTCTTAGCATACAATGCATGCATGATGGGGCGACACGCTTAAGGATTGTGGTTCCTCTTGATCAGCAATGTGACTCCTAGTCTTGGGCTGCTGTTTGTAAATGAATGCATGCAATCTATGTACACTGGTGGCTGGATGGGGTCAGGAGCAGTTGGGGAAAGCATTTTGTTTGGTGATTATGAAGACAAATTCTCTGTCAGGACTCTGGCTACCAATATTTAAAACTTTTTCAAGTGATGCATTTGTGCCTATTACACAAAGGGCAGCATATATTAAAAGTTTTGTTTGAATCATACATAACTGAGGGGGCAAGTTGTTATTACTTTCTCTCACTGCGCTCACTAATGTCACTGCCACTTTTTCAATAATTTGGTTTATCAGTTCAAAACCCAAAAAGCCTCCATCTTTTATGTTTATTTTTAGAGTCTAGGAGATACGTAGTTGTTGACAGGTTCTCAGTGTGCAGACTGAGACTGAAGGGATTTGTTATTTTGCAGAGCTGGTCAGGCATCAAAGGATGCCACAAGCTAAGGCTTTATCAGTGATTGCACTCCGTCTCCTTTTGTGGCAGATAGACCTCATCAGGCTTTTCTTTACTTCTGTTTCATAAGACTGACTGATGTCAGTGCTGCCAGTTAAAGCCACTGAAGAAATGTCAGATTTTGCTCCAAGTTCACATTTTGCAACACTTTTTGGACATCTTACCCCACCACCTAATGCTGAAAAGGATACTTTAAAACTAATTCTGCATTTGAATTTATGCTATCGTGATGCTAACAGTGGTCCTTTCTCAGCTCATGAGCCTCTTTCCACCAGTGCAAAGTAGGTGCTAGTTCTGGGATGGTTTCAATGGAGTTGTAGTTGGTTGAACTTCTAAAAATTGGTTTACTTTTCCACTGGTTAGAGAGCCACCATAGACCCATGTTATGTCCAGTCTCCTACCAACACTAGCACCAAGCTCAGCAACAATAATGCTAGACTACATTGTCCATAGTTTCACTGCGGTTATTCTTCTTCCAGGAATGTGGTTGTACTATCCTCAATACATTTTTTTTTGGCCAAGAGCTTCCAAAACATGAAGACCTGGTTCAAGATTAGCCACTGGCTCCAAGCTGGCCCTCAGACTGCCTCGGCAAGAAAGAGGTAAAGCTTCTTGGTTTATTTTGTGTATGACCATTTTGTTATGTTCACACATTTATGGTTGCTAAGTGAATCTCCCTCGTATGACAAAATTGTAAAAGCAGAAACATGATGAGCCAAAGCATTGGGACCTAATTCCTACTGGCACCAAGACAGTAACTGCAGATCCTGTATGTTCTGTGAGTTATGAGTTGGAGCTGCTGCAAATCAGGAGTTGTTCTCTCATGTCTCCCGATGACCAGTTGGGCAGGCCTTCTCCATTTCTCTAGCATCCCAAAAAACTGACTGACTTAATGTTCAATATACCTTTACATGTTCTTTTATTATGAGATAATCAACACTGCTGGTGTAATCCTTAAGTGGTCATAATGTTTTGACTTGATTTTGTATAATAAAATTCTGCAAGCCAGAAATGATGAAAAATGACATAAGCTGTACTCAAATGATCTCTTGTCGATGCCTCTTGTTAATTTTTAAATATCATAAACTTAAATTCAAAGTAAAAACAAAATCTAAACCTATGCTTTTCAAGAAAAAGGAAAAAAAAGAAGAAGAAAGCAATATATCTGAATATCAAAACAAGACAAAAAGGGAGAAATCCAGTAGTGAGAGTCATGTACTATTTGTTATATATACAGTATATATCCCAAATAGATGGCCATTAATACCTTCATTTCCATGAACTGTGATTATATATCAAAGGCACGCCTTCAATGTCTTTGATGAAATCATTCTTTGATATCGTTACGTAACAAAGTGGTACAAAATATTGTGTAATTAAATGACCTTTAGGCCCTTTGAGCCTGAAAACATGTTTGATTTCTTCTTTACGGAATTTATGGACTTAAACTGTGGCGTTATAAACTGGGGTTTTTGTCTTGATGCCTGACTCGCATCGTGTGCTTGCTCGAGAGGAACCTTTCTGGATGGATCCCCGCTCCACATAAACCCACCCCAGCCCAGCCATCCATTTCCTGGACAGAGATCTGAGGAAGCATAGGGTGCCCCTGGAGGTCTCAGCTTGGACATTTTTGTTGTTGTTGTTAATTAATTACCTCCCTGAAGTCTGACTGGGCATCCCATGCTGAAAAACCACCCAATGCTGTGTTCTCATTTTTTGCCTCACTCTGCTCTCTCTTTGCCCTCCTTTCCATGCTTCTCGATCCAAGGAGCATATCTAGCCTGGAGGTGAGCTTGAGGGGACTGGGCAACACCCCCATTCAACTGTCATGGATAGTGTATTATACTGTATCTGATACATATATTCACACACACACACACACACATATACTGTATGTATGCACACATATACATATTGTGTATAGATATATACACACATGGTTTTATTAATGGGATATTATCAATTATTATGGAGGATATATGTCCATAATTATGACTTTAACTGAGTTAGTTTTCACAATCATAAAAGCTTTTTTAAATTACCAAACTGGCTGAAAATCATCACAGATCTTGAAACGACTGTCTAGTATCATTAGAGTAATGTAAATGTAGACACGCATGTCAGTAACCATTTATAAATTATGCATTTTTCCATTTCTTTTCAACACCCTTTTAGCCTGAATGTATGTATGAACTGCATCAGCATCAACCTTGAATTACAAATATTTATTCATTTCGACATTTATTCACAGCAGGGGGAGGATATCTCAAACTGAGCCATCAGTAGCCTGCTAACTAACCTGAGACCAAGAATAGGCTCTCAGATAAATAGCAAATGAATAGCACTTGAATGCAAGAGGGACCAAATACATAAACAGTGGTGGTATAATACGTGTGATGAATTTGTGGTTTGGCCATTAGAAATAGCCATTAAAGCTAAGCTAACCCTGAATAGCGTGGTAAACCTAACCAATGTGACCACTGTGCTTTCTTTTCAGTTCTTTGCAGGTCTAATGATTGGTGAAACAGGCAGAAATACCAAGATGCAAATGCTAATTTAAGGGGCCTTTTATATCCATTTATGACATTTTTAATGAATGTTGTGCACGTGTGCCCACTTCCACAACGACTGAAATTTAGAAAACAGCATCAGGTATATGTGCATCTCTACAAATATGATGAAAAAAATATGTTTCCCTGTCTTTTCTGTCAGTCTTTAGTTGTAAATCTACACCTATGCGGTTTCTTGCTTTTGGCCTCAGATATGTGCCGAAAAAATGGCCTCAAAACCAAAACATTTAGTTGCAATGATAGTATACAGTGGACCATCATGCAGTGCATTTTTGTTATTCATCACACCCTTTGCCACAGGTAGAAGATCTGCTGCATGACCAGCCATAACAGGATGAAGAAACTCTTAAAGACAGTAATGTGCATCAGGCCAATGAGCCATTCATGGGACTGGTGCCATCTCATTAGTCTTCCAATGACACCAGCAGAAGCATGCCTAATGTCACATTGTCTGTACCAGTCAGAGACAGGAAGGGAGGCAGGTTAAAGTTAAAAGAAAATCCACACTAAACTCATCTGGTTTCCTCTTTTTTTTCTCTCCCCATCTCTGATTCCCTTTCAACCTCGTCTCCTTCTCTTTTCACTTAGTATATTCCTGTGGGATGCAATTTTTTAAATAGCTGCCTTTAGCTCTCATTTCTAGTGACTTTTGAAAGCAGGGCTATGATTTTTTTGGCCATTACCATGATAATAGCTTAAAGTTCAGATTCTGACTATGAACCTTTAGTTAGCCTTAAATGAGGTCCCTAATGGCCATGTTTTTAAGTGAGCAATAAGTCCACCGAGTGGAAATACATATACTCACCAGTCACTTGTCCTGATTCTGTCTGGCCCACTTCAAAACAGCCCCTCCCTTTCACTGTAATTGTAAGCTTTTTTGCATTGCAGCAATAAAATCATGTTTACAATACATACAGTGCAGCCTTAAGGTTAAAATTGAAGCATATTGGGTGCCGCTATAGCTCACCTGGTTGAGCTGGCGTCCCATGTATAGGGGCTACAGTCCCCGATGTGGAGGTCAGGAGCTCGAATCCTGCTCATGGCCGTTTTCCACGGGTCCTTCCCCCATTCTTCTCCCCCAGTTTCCTGTCACTCTCTCTCACTGCACTATCAAATAAAGACAAAAAGGCCCCCCCAAAAGTGGAAGCATATTGTAGCATTGTTCTTCACTTAATTCGATACATTTTGTAGTGTTTGTTGTTGTTTCCCACATTTCAGCTTCCAATAAATCCTCCCTGAAATTGGACAGTTATAGCTTGACAGCCATAACTTGGCATGACAGGTCAAGCTTTTGATTTCTCCACATGGTGAAGCAGTGTGCATGGGGCTGTAGTAAGAGTGATTCTCAGCACCAGTAGTTCAGAGGGTTGTGACTTTTTATTTTATTTCCACCAAAGAAAATAAAAATACAAAGAATGTATCAGGAAGAGACTTGTTCAGGGGCATGCAATGCAAGCCCCTAACATTAGCATACCTAACTGACAAGTACAAGAGTTACCTAATATTGGTTTTACTTCCAAAGCCAAAAGACAGCTTAATATTAACTACAATAAATTAAATTAAATCAATTAAAGCTATTTGTGCAGGAATGTGTGTATTTCTACAGTGAAATTACATTCAGCATTGTTTGAACAGACTAACAGTCAGATTTATATATTTTTTTCTTTTATTTCTGTACATTTGTAATGTAGCAGACTATATATTACACAATATGAACAAGGAATGATGCTGAGTTCAATTCTGTTTACTTTAATCATAGAGCTAACCTATAAAGCTAAGCTAATTTATTGCATGTCAAAGATCATTTTGCAGGGTTTTAATTTCCATAGAATTGGCTGGAGATATTAAAAACCAGACGCAGACAGAGTTTTGAATATACAGAGTTATGCTACTAATGATCTGAGAAGCCTGCTTTTGTTTACCTTGTTCTGAAGTCATGGACATCTGTTGGTTTCATCAGGCCGTGAACTTCAGCATGCACTGTGGAGGTCTGCAGTCGAGTCTGAAGCCTTCAGGATGAGAGTCAGCACCTGTAAGCCCGAGGCCATAGTTCGTTGGTGGAAACTGGTGGACTGCTCCTTCTGGGTTGGGGTGAGTTGCTGCCCCAAGCAAAATATGAAGTATTTTGGGATTTTATTCACAAGTAACAGGAAAATAGAGAATGAGATGAACAGATTGATTGGTGCCGTGTCAGCAGTAATGTGGGCATTGTAAAGGATGGTCCTGATTCGGTCTACGCATTGTGTCAGAAAAGTTCCAGGACTGGTGTCACAAAAGATATATTTCAAACCCAAACTACAAACTATGAGTTTTCCCCTTCAGATGATCAACCAGCACGTCTACAAAGAGATCCTTTGTATTTCAGTGCGCGACAAGAGGCGAGAGTTGTGGTAGGACAAGTCGTGGCTGCTTCACCATGACAACGAGCCTGTTCACAATGCCCTGAGCATCCGACAGTTCCTGGCTGAGAAGAACATCGCCGTGCTGGAGCAACCTCCCTACTCACCCCACCTGGCTCCATGGGATTTTTTTCTCTTCCGCAAGCTCAAGGGAGTCATCAAGGGGACCAGTTTTGAAGACGTGGACGACATGAAGATGGCTGTGATGATGAAGCTGCAGAGGATCCTGGAAGAATCCTTCCAGGAGTGCATGACAGAGAAGGCTGGGAAAGTGCGTTAGCCTCCAGGGGGATTACTTCGACGGGGAAAACTTGTATTTTGGATTTGAAATTTTTTTTTTTGACACCAGTCCTGAAACTTTTCTGACACACCTCGTACATTCCAACCTTCACTGTCATTTCTCATCTGGCCTGGGGACACTTTGGAATCCCCCAGAAGGAACTGGAACCATGTCACCAATTGCCACCATGACTTGACTGTGGATACGGTGGATACCTCTGGATGGATACACACACACACATGCTTGCGTAATATGCTTGTATGTGTAATAAGACCACAGTCTTCACCTGTATACAAAGTTTAATAGACTATGTGCTGCATTATTCCCACTACCTTTCACAAAACTGCATCACTCAAAGCTCGAAAAGCTTCCAGCGGTGACTGACTCCAAACGAAAACAGCAACCTGTAAACTGTGACCTTGTGTTTCTGAGAATCTCATTTTATGTTATTGTGTCGCCCTAATTCAGGTGCATCACAATCATAGTTGACCTGTGGCCTTCGTAAGCAGCTTGCACTTACACCTGCTGAATAACAGTCATAATGGTAAACTGTGGTCACAACTCATTTTCTGCCCTTTCACTCCATCGTTTACTGCAGACATTGCATTTGTTGTGTTGGTTTTCATTTCGCAGTCACCACAAAGGCACATTGCTTACTCTAATTCATAATATTCAATCGTTGCTTCAGTCAGAGACCAACACTTCAGTGATGGCCTTTGACAGTCGAGGGCATTATTTTAATTCATAATTCAGATATATATATTGAGTATTAGATGACCTTAATACTAGGTTTAAAGGCAGGGCAGCTTGAGAGTGATTTAAAGGCAGGGTTGTGATTGGCTGCAGTGGGAAATAATGCATTAAGTCAGTGGCTGCCATGAGGTCATCCACAGATACAAGGTGAAGGGGAGGGTCAGCACGATGACGAATGAACCTTGACGTGGATATTAAGTACAATTCGGCCCCTTTTCTCTTTCTGCAGTCATGGTCCTGTTGGGTAATGTGCTGCAGCATTATGTTAACTGCAGTGTCAGTGAGGAAGCTGAGGGTGTGGGAGGAAAATGGATGTGGGTCATTTAAGCTTCCATGAAACAGAATATGAGTGAGTTGTTGCTAGCTGTGCGAGCTTTAACCAGAATTTTTCAGCCATTAGATAATGATTTAGATAAAAGCCATTCTGTGGGAGGATGATAACAGCACAAAGGCAATTAAATTGAACCCAGCATTCAATTTTGTCTGTGCTCAAAGGCGATGTGAAACATCGAGTGAAATCATTCCACAGATAATGATGTGAACATCCTCACCTTTTCTGACATGTTTCTGTCCCACTTTCTTTTAGCCTTCAGTCAGATGGTGACAAACTAAAATGGAAACTTTTTTTAAACTCTTGTTTTTTTTCAGAGCCTGCAGTGTTTTACATGCAATGATTTGCTCCACCCCTTAAATAATACACAAATGAAGTTATCTGGACTTGACCTCAGTTACATCCAAGCAATCTTGTGCATGACTTCTGTGAGACCTACAGGACACTGAGGCATCAGCTGATTTTTGACATTACTCCATTGTTGCAATATTTTCTAATAATAATAATAATAATTGATCAGATTTATGTAGCACTTTTTCTAGACACTCAAAGACGCTTTACACTGTCAATTATTCATTCACACACATTCATTCCGGTGGTGGTAGCTACGATTGTAGTCACAGTTGCCCTGGGGCAGACTGACAGAGGCGTGGCTGTCATTCTGCGCCTACAGCCCCTCCGACCACCACCTCAAACAATCCATTTATACACATTTACACCAGGCAAGGTGGGTGAAGTGTCTTGCCTAAGGACACAACGACCATGACACAGGTTACAGGGCGGAATCGAACTGCCGACCTTTCAATCATTGACCGACTCGCTCTACCACCTGAGCCACAAACGCCCCATTTTACATTTTCTGTAACTCTGGTGATGCTATAGCAGTACTAAGTTGTGGTTGAAGTGATAAAAGCCAGAAAAAAAACACAGCAGCAAAATAGCAGAACTGTGACAACTGCAGCATTTGGCAAAGAGTAGGAGTCTGTGTGGTGGCCTTCTGCAAAACGCTCACTAAAACCTAATTTATGTGCTACATTGCTCCTCCTCAAACTAATTAAACATCCTCTTTGCAGACAACAGACCTGTAAGCTTTTCAATTACCAACTCGAAACTAAAAGCATTTTTTACAGCTCCAAAATGCAAGAAATTGACTATCAACTCTCAACCAAGGTTGGTACTTTTTTTTTCTACTGTTATGTAACAAACCTAAAGAAATGAGCTTTTATGAAATATTTGACAAATTGTTACGTGGGTAGCAATGCGGATCTTATCGAGTAAAGGGATCATAATTCCAACTGAAAACTGTGTCTGTGGCAGAACACAAGCCACTGAGTCATCCAGTGTGGGAAGGACGGACAACAAATAGTGGGGCACATCAGAAGAGGTAACTGCTCCTTACAGTACTCCGCACTGAACAGCATTTGAGACATGTTAGCTCACCTTCAGACATGTTAGCTTTAACCTTCAGCGTTATCGGACTGGACCATATGTGCATAAACACACATACCCAAATACACCGAATGCCAGTGGAAAGAAGCACACAAAAGGGATTTTAATTGGGAGGCCTGGATAAGCGTTGATAGTGGTGCAGCAGTTCTGAGCTGATCATCTTTATGTGTCCGGAGTTGCAGAGTTGTCGACTGTAGATACATAATGATAAAGCCCACTGTTGTATGCGAGTGTGTTCCAGAAGGCAATTGCATCTTTATTTAATAAAGTATGATTGGTCGAGATTGATAACAGGCAGACATAGCTGGGCAATTAATATCCTGATTGAGTGGCTATGGAGAGGGGTATCAGAGTGTTGTTGTTGCTGCAGCCTCCAGCTGGCTCCAGAGTTTAAGGGAAATAAATGACTTCAGTGATTAACATCACATTGGTGGTGTTTTCTCATAGAACAGTATGAATTGTCTTTGCACTTAGTACTCCGGACAATATCCAAACTGCCATAGAGCCACAATTGAGCGTAGATTTGAAAATTTACTAACATCCATCCATCATCTGTACACCGCTTAATCCTCACTAGGGTCACGGGGGGGCTGGAGTCTATCCCAGCTGACTTAAGGCGAAGGCAGGGGTCACCGTGGACAGGTCACCAGTCTATCACAGGGCCACACTTAGAGACAGACAACCAAGCACACTCACATTCACACCTACGGACAATTTAGAATCATCAATTAACCTCAACATGTTTTTGGACTGTGGGAGGAAGCCAGAGAAACCGGAGAGAACCCACGTTGCACGGGGAGAACATACAAACTCCACGCAGAAAGATTCTGGTGCCCCCACCGGGACGCGAACCGGCAACTTTCTTGCTGCAAGGCAACGGTGCTATTTACTAACATATTATGAATTTTTTTTTTTTTTTTAAATAAAGAAAATCAGGTGATAAACTGAACACCTGCTCACACTGAAATATAATTGAGTTATCACATATTGTATTTTAAAAGCTGTACTGTGAAGTTAACAGTTGTGTATATATATAGCATCATAATCCAACAAGTTTTCATTCAACACACTGCTGGTGACTCAGAGATACGCACAAGGTGTCCTTAGGCATCACTGCCACCTCCATCAAATTTTAATGTCAATAGATGTGTAAGACTCTTTCTAGTTTCAAAGAGTAACATAAGGTGGTTGGACGGGTGGTTGTGGTGTATGTCACAGGACTTTCTCCCAGGAGACTAAGATGTGTGTACTGAGTACTTTTGTCGTCACCTGTTCTCTGGTCAAATTGAGGTTCCAAAAGTACTTGGCACCAGCGCTACCTCTCGTTGTCCAAAAAGCAGCAACAGTAACTACACCAGCTGAGAAAATTTGGCTACAGTCTCATGGCATCTGTTTCTGACATTCAGGGAACTTTACAGGTCTATCAGACCTACCCTGGTGGTGAAAAATGATGCTAAATGGCACCCGGTGGGTTCAAATGTGATGCCAAGGTGTCATGACAAAGTGGCACAATGTGACGGGCTCCATCATGTGTTGTAGGTAATTCTGGGTGGAAATCCAACTGCAGTTAGCTGGTTTCTAATTACAATCAAATTGGTTCCAGCTGAAAAAATGCCCACTATGGTGTCAACAAATTTACTACTTATAACATAGTGGGGAAGACAGTTTTTCTTTTGATTTGATCAGACTCTGTTTTGAAAGTAATTCAACCAAAAAATGAATTTACCATTTATTGTGAGTATGATATGATGTTATCAGCAGACTAGTTGAGACGAATTGCTATCCAATGCCAAGAATTTGTTGATTTTTGATGTCTTCTGTTACAAATGCCGAGCTGAGTGCTGTTAAAATTGCATATTTTATTGAATATCTCCATATTGTGTGAAGCTTTAATCATGTCAACATGTTATTTTGGTGACCAATTCTGTCATTGATTTATAATTTAGCATTCTGCGACTCAACTTTTTTCTTCACTATTCTTTTTATTTACTTTAGACGAGTATTGTATGATAACAAAAGCAAACATATTCCATAAATACACATGGAATGACCTTCTCGTTTGACTTTGGTCATGTTGTGTCACCATCAAGTCAAAAACTCAAAAGATTTTTGTTTTGTTTTGTTTTCAGTCACTCATCCAGAAAAAGAGAACAAGTCTACATCTACACAGACATGTTTACACAACCAAACTGCAAATAAAGGTTTCCCTGACAACATCTAATTGTGCTTTTAGTGTTTACTTACCACAAGGACAGAAAAATATATATAAATGCCACTTCACCTGCAGCTGGCTTTCACAGAATGTTTTGTATCTCTGAGCTGCAACCCGCAAGAACAAGTTTAATGAATTAAGCCTGCATTGTCACTGTCAAATCATTTACCCCGTGGGTTAAGTCTCTGCTAATGGTGAGGCTGTTTGTCAGCTTTGTTGCTCTTTATTGTTTTTCAGGTGTGATTCCTAACTGGATCCTTGGAGGCTTTTAATGCAATTATGGACGTAACTGCCATCCAAGTGCACAGTTCGCTTTTGAAATGCCAGGTGTGACTATTGCAATCATTTAAAAAAAAAAAAACATATTTCTAATCATTACTATTTCTGTCAATTGCTGCCAATTTCCTCTCTCTTGCAAGCCATCTTATTTCATGTCAAGAAGAAAACAGGAAAAACCTGTTTTCCCTTTCTGTTCTACTGTACCTGCTATCTTGTAAATATGTTACAGCAGATGCCAAGCTGAGGAAAGATATTAAAAGAAATTTGATATACTTACATGTCACATTTTCCTCATGCATTCTAAAGGGCATCTCACCAAATCATGTATGAGCCAACTCCTATGTGAGATTCAGATATTGACTTCATACTGTACACTGCTATAAAAACACACAAAGCAATGTGTGAAACAGGTCAGAGACAGTTTCAGTAGTCGTGCAGACAAACAAACTCCCTCAGCATGCTTCGATTTACCTGTCTACCCACTGCTTTTGACGAGACAAATGATGGGCAATGGGTTATGGAGAGACGGAAAGAGAGGAAAAAAGAGAGACGAAGAGAGCTAAAAGAACAAGGATTCCACTCTTATACCTTGCAGCACAAGCACAGAAATTACAGTTAACCAATGGTTGCAATGTTTGCAATAGATATCGCATCCCATAACTCACCCTTGCTACGCCTACATAAGGTGGTTCTTAAGCCCCTTTCACATACACACTCTGTACTGTTAACCTGATGACAATTTAACGTGTTGGCTTCACTTCTGAATGCACACTCTTGTCACTTTTCTGTGAAAGTTGTGCCGTCAGTCTTGCTAGGTTTGGCCCAGGTAGCATTTTTGTATCACTTTTAACACGGCACAAGTCTCAACTGAACCGTCACATTAATGGATTGGCGCATACAAGCAACGGTATTTCAAGTTGTGTGAAATGATTCACATTTTAGCACCGATATTCGTCCAGAAACATTACAGAGATCATTTAATCCACCGTTGGTGTGCTGAAAGTACAACACACCACTCTCACTTACTTTACTCTGCAAATTCAAATCTATGAGGCTACAAAATGAAATGTCTGTGAAAATAATATTTTATTGCGATGAAAACAGACACTCTTTAATAATGAATGTAAACTGGTTTTCTTTTTTTTCCCCACAACTTGTTAACAGGGGTGGAAATTTCTTGCTTTCAGCTGTTTAGGACTCTTTTCTTTGATTTGATAAAATACCTGAAGCATTAGCAATAGAATCCAAGAGAGCCTCCAAAGAAAGCAAGCGGTACAGATTTGTGCAAGGGGAACAATTGCAGTGCTGTTAACTTCATGAAAAAAGTCAGATTGTTATAATCATTAAGAGAGAGCACTGACAGTAAATCAATTCAGGCTAGGATCAAACAGTGTTATTTTTATGCAAAAAGTGTTATTCTATTTGTCTTCACATCAGTCACACACTGAATCACAGTTTAGTTTGTTGCGTCCACCTGTTTAGGACTATTTCCTTTATTGACTAAATAGCTTCAAAAAGACAGAGCAACAGCAGTAACTTCATTAATTAGTTCTAATTAGAAATTACCCCTGACATGGAGATAGGATCAATCAGGATCTAAAGGCAACTTACACTGTGCTTTTCTTAATGAGTCAGATAAGTTGTCACACAGAGTCACAGTTTATCAGCTGCAGTTAAATCCTCAGTCCTGAGCTTTTAGTGTCACTGTTCAGGAAAATAAAAAAAAATAAAAAGAAACTGGGTGGTTTGTTACTGAGCTGCAAGGTGGGGCAGTGGTTGGCACCATTGCCTCGCAGTAAGAAGGTCGCCGGTTCACGTCCCAGTGCGGACACCTGGGGTCTTTCTGCGTGGAGTTTGCATGTTCTCCCCGTGCAGCGTGGGTTCTCTCCAGGTTCTCTAGTGTCTTCCCACACAGTCCCACATAGTCTAAAAACATGTTGAAGTTAATTGGTGATTCTAAATTGTCCGTAGGTGTGAATGTGAGTGTGCTTGGTTGTCTGTCTCTAAGTGTAGCCCTGTGATGGACTGGCGACCTGTCCAGGGTGTCCCCTGCCCTCGCCATAAGTCAGCTGGGATAGGCTCCAGACCCCCCACGACCCTAGTGAGGATTAAGCGGTGTATAGATAATGGATGGATGGATGGTTAGTTACTGGATAATTTGATTGGCTGCTATCAGTTTAAATTAGCCTTTAATTGAAATATAATGCATTATACATCACTTGGTGTCCTGTCCATAACCTGTTGTGTTGTGTTGATGTGAAGACATATCTGTTTGTGAATATGTTCAAGAATACAACAAGCAATTTGTCCTGATTCAGTAAATGAGTTGCATTTCATTAATTTAAAGAATGCAGAACAGAAGATGCGGCATTTGGTGAAGCATAGTTGCTCTACGGTAAATGCAGTTAGATGGTGGGTGGATGAGACTCTGCCTGACATACAGCCCTGACTGCCTGACTTCTCCTAAGTGCGTAATGCTTGCAAGGTTCTCAGGGTAACAAACTGCCATGTTGTACATCTTGACTGGTTTTGATGAAACAAATACACAGAAAAATGGGTAAATAACAAATACAATACGTTGTTTTTAAATTGCTTGCTTTTCTGGGGGTACTGACTGAGTGTGCTAGACTGCTCTCCTGCTGTTACAATGCTGTGTGGGAGGTTACTGTTGACATTTATATACAGGCTGTATAAAACAGCGAGAATGTCCTGGGTTCAAATCTCAGCTGCGGCCTTTCTATATGGAGTTTGCATGCTCTCCTTTAACCTGTGTTGGTTTTCATTGGGTGCTTTGGCTTCACTCCCCACAGTTCAAAGATCATAAGATGTGCTTTGGTCGTAGGTGTGAGCGTGCATGAACGTCCCTGTAATTGGCTGGTGTTCTAAGTTAGGATAAAGCAGTGTATAGATAATGGATGAATATAAATGTGGGAAGGGTCAGCAGTTTCAACGGGAGGTACTCACCTGCACTAACATGCCAGACTGGCTACCAAAACGTAGAAATGAGAAGCACAGATTACAGATTCAATATTCCACTAGTTTCAGATAGAAAATACTTCTTTGCTGCTGTTAATGCTATATTTATGTTAAAAACCAGCACTACATCAGTGCCCTATTTGGAATCCGAGCACAACTCATGCAACATTACTGTAATCAAAATCTAAATCATAATATGTAGATTTAATTTGATGTAATTGTGAATTTATCAGTAAGAACTGGGTGTAAGACATATTCTACAGCATATTGCTACTACAAACTGCTTCTACACAGTTTATCTACTTCTCGTGGAGCGGTGGACCAAATATGGACCGGTGCTGGAAAGAAAACAATTTACAAGCGTTATCACGGTTGTATCTCGATAATAAATTTGTGACAGCGCTCGTTATTAAATCTTTTGCAGTGTACCTTAAGTTGTTTATTGAAGATGCTTTGCCAGCAGAACTGGCTCTCTTCTTTGGCTTGCTTGTGGCTAGATGAAATATTAGGTAATATAATCTTGGACCTCCTTATTTTTAACTTACTGCCTTCATAAATACTATTAATGCTGGCCCTAATTAATTCTGTAAAACTGTTTAAAAGTGTCCCCTCAGTGTATTTCAGTAATGATGAGTAAAATGTTATCACAAATGACTATAGCTATTCTCTCCAAATGTCCTAAAGCCGCATTAAGTATTGCAAAAAAATACACATTTACTGTAGCAATCGTGCACGTACACGTTTATGCAAATATGCAGTATGTATAAATTATTTTTGGTCTTTGAGGAGAACAATGCATTTCAATAAGGAATGAGTAGTTCGAAGACTGCAACCGTATTAAGATAAGAGACAGGCCAGGCCCTGGAAACTAGATGCTGATGGTGTTATAAAGCCTTTGACGGAAACACGGTTGTATCTCCTGGAACATCCTCCAGCTACTGGTGGTAATGGGGAGATGCTGGGCAGCAAGTCTGAAAGAAAGGATGACAGAATTGCAATTATATTCTAAGAACAGGAAGTAAGGGCTGACTGGCTCAAGGAAAGATCACTGGTTGGATATGTTGATGTCAGAATTATGAATGCAGGGACTTGGGCAGCATGAGAAAATAGAAGTGACAAAGACGATAAGAGTGAGAAGAAGCAGCAGAAATACACAGACAGAGAAAAGTTAGGTTACCCTGCTGAAGAATTGTATGGATGATACTTCATCCAATACCTCAGAGTGTTTCTTTTTCATTACACCCTTGCAAACACTAAAACCAGCTTCAGGTCAGAAAAACAGGAAGTGACCGCTGGGTTAATTTTGCTTTTCTGATGGACACTAATCATTTCCTGTGTCTGTTTCAAAACTAAGCCACCTCATATTTTAAGGAGAATCATGATTCTGTGTTAGTTTAACCCTATTCTGGACCTTCATGTTGCCATATGTAGAAGGTCTTTTGGGATCCACTGAACCCCAAGAAAGAATATGTGCAAAACATTTGTTTGTATTCATTATGCATGACAAATGTCCCTCTTTTTATATTTAAATAAATAAATAAAAAATCTTCAAAAATAATAATAAAAAAAACAGCACCTGTCACCTAAACCAAATGGCCTAGGGTCCAAAAGATCCCCAAAGTCCTGAATAGGGTTAATGCTGTTCTGATGTCATTGTAAAGTAATGAATCCAACATCAGCATGGGTTGGAAATCTACCAGAACAAAAAATGACTTTCTGCAACAATTACACAACATAAATACACTGAATGATGTTTTCAGAAAAAAAAATGTTGATAATAGTTACTCAAAAAAAGGGATTTAATTTCACAAAAATGCAACGGATGATAATTTTAGCCCTCAATTTAACTCAAGATCAAGTTAAAATCACAAAAGGAAATGGTTTACTCCGAGAAAGACAAGCATCGTGTCCCCCAAATGGATGGTGAGTTCCCGATGTAACTGCACGAGTAGATATTTGTCCCTGCAAGGTGATTGATGCATACACACATACTGCGCTCTCCACATACAGTTTACAGAGCTCACTGAAGCTGAAAACAACAATGTGAGTTGTAGGATAAACCAAACAGCAAGGCCTGCGCATGGTAGAGGACTGTTGTTTTGGATTGCCATATAGGTGAAAGTGTTGTTTAGTTCACTGCCTCCTGGTGATTTATACAAGTTGTTTTAATTTTGGGTGGGTGATTTTTTATTTAGTTTTTTGCAAATTCAGCTTTTAATGTTACTCTTGTAATTTTATTTTATTTTTTTGGAGGGGATTGGGGTGGGAAGCAGGTGTCTATAAAGTACCACTGCTAAATCTTCTGTTTAATAGCTGCTGCTTCTTTTCACTTCCCTTAATCTTGGCTGTAAATATTGACTTGAAATCAAAGCTGGCAGGAAGCTGTTGCATCCCTGATTCATTTGGCTGTTAAAACTGTTTTATCCTCCGAGCTGAAGGTGGACGAATATATGTACGTGGCAAGAGGCCAGTTTTGGTGAGATAGATATGGACGTACAGCACACTCTGCCTCCTGGATTGAAAATTAATGACATACGGTTATTTTTGTCTAAAAGCAATTTGTTATGCCAGTATTTGTATTTAATAATCAACAGCGAGAGAGCCAATCCTAAACCATTAAAGCAAAGATGCAATGCTTAAAAAATATATATAATTATGCCTCACTAAAATTTAAAAAAGGTTTATATATACATCAGAAGCAATAGCAGGCCATTCATTATACAGTGCATGCACTTGAAGGTCACCGTGATGTATGCTGGGTGCCAAATGTTGACAAGTGAAGGGTTAATGGGACACACATCTGAATGTTTTAAGGAGAAAGTTAGATGTCAGGCAAAGTGTTGCTTCTTTTTGATGGGATATGTCAAGCCAGGACTGTTGAGTTATGAGCTATTAAAAATATGTAGATGTGACAGGTCTCCTACGAGGAAGGCTGATGTGAATTCTCTGTTGGTTTCTTGGCCAGATCCATAAATAAATGATCACATCAGTGAAGGAGTGAAGGGGATATCAGAGGAGACATGCTCCATGATCTTAGAATGAAAAACAACCTCACACAGTATTATTTCTCTGTTCCTCAGCCGAGGTTCCTCCCTCTGATTGTTTTGCAGCAGATGTCCCACACTGCACAATGTCAACTTGGACAGAATCAATTTGACAGCAGACTTGTCCACTGAAATGTCTTGATGTCACAGTGATAAGTAGCCAATCAGACAGCTGCTCCTCTGTGTGTATATATGTGACCTCACTTACAATAAACATGAGTTTTTCGGCCCACTGGATTGATTAAAAGTTTCTCAAGGTAGGTTTCTCATGCAAGCCTCGAAAACAGGGCTTTTCAAAGTTATTTCTCAAAGGTCCACGTCTGATTTATATTTAAGGACAGAGGCGTGGCAAGAACAAATTAAAATCCAGCTCACAATAAAACTTCAGCAATGTACATTCAAGTTCAAGATAATAAAGACAGTCAAAACACATTTGAGCATGAAAGGGAAATGTTTTTTTCTGTTGTGTCAGTGTGACCCCTGAACTCTAATGTGTGATCACAACACAAACAAATATCGAATAGGGTTTGCATTAAAGCAGGGCAGACACGGCTCAGACGGTTCGTCCGTATTTTTTAGTGACTTATTAGTTATAGAAATTGTGTACTGCAGTAAATGAGACACACTGTAGGATGTAGGAGCTGAGAGCAAATTCTCTAGTTAAACTTTAATTCATGAACTCCGCAGAATCAACACAAACACTCTCTCAAGCAGCCGACGTCAGAGTGACAACGACATGGCCGATGAAAATAAGCCAAAGTTATCTGAGGACAGGATCGCTGTTAATAACCTCCAGCTATACTGTATATTCAGCATCACCAACAATTTATTGATCAACAGAAAATTTATGTCAGACAGAAGATGCTACACCTAATAAGGTATATTTATAACACAAGCTGTGAGCTGTGTCCAGAATGAATCGCTGCTCTGCCGGGATAGACGGATGTCTGGTCTTCGAGGAGCCCTGGTCTAAACTAATCCTGAACAATTAAAGAGTTTGTTTGCAAAAACAGATAACTCCAGTTTTATAGATTTTCAGAAAACTTTTTTTTTTTTTTTGGTTTGCTTGAGATAATATCAATCAAACTGAAGTTGAGTGGATTTGACTCAGTAGAAATGACATGACAAAAATAGAGATAACTTAAGTTTGATTGATATTGCTTCAGGTAGATGGTAGAAAAGTGGGTTTTCTGAGGTTTGTGAAGATGGAGTTATCTGTTTTTTTTTTTTTGCAAATGAACTCTTCAATTAAAGTCTGAATGAAGGCAGTTTTAATTGAACAACTAACGTCTGTAAAAATTAGGTTCATAATCTTTGTGTTATTGGTTCACTGTAGAATCAAAATGCTCAACATTGTGGCAAGTGCACTTATTTGCTTTCGTGCCGAGAGCTGGGTGAAAAGTTCGGTGTCAGTCTTTTGTTTAATATGAGGCTGCATAGTGCAGTTCCTGGCCAAGAAATACATCAGCACATAATTCATCCTTCCACATTCTGCAGTGTTTGTATAGATTGAACAAACAAGATAAAAATGTGCTAATTAGCGATCTTTGGAGGTGCTGCCTGGCAGAGTAGTTAAACCTCTGGACAGACCAGTGTGACTGTTTCTTTAGTTAACCCTATTCAGGACTTTTGGGGTCTTTTGGACCCCAAGTCATTTGGTTTAGGTGACAGGTATTGTTTTTTATTTTTGAAGATTTTTATTTATTTATTTATTTTCAATATAAACAGAGGGACATTTGTCATGCATTTGGAACAAAAAATACATCAACTTATCAGAAAATTTATTGAACATAGTATAAAAGTCTATAATGAATACCAACAAATATTTTGCACATATTCTTTCTTGGGGTCCCGAAAGACCATCTACATATGGCAACATAAAAGTCCTGAACAGGGTTAAACTAATCTGGTTTCACACTGTGAGACCGTTCTACATCCTGCTGTGTCCGCAATGGAGAATGGTCTGGCTCCACCGCACCACCATTCTGCCATTCCCTGGCTTGTTTGTATGTCTTTAAATCACAAATCACGATTGTCTTGGGCTTTGTCCCTGCAAAACAGTGACAGGGGATTTGTTTTGGTGAAAAGAAGACAAGCACTGTCAATAAAATGGCTAATTCACAAGAAGAAAACATAAGCAGACCTGCCTCATTGTATCATCGAAATCCTCTGCAAACTTGCCATTTTCAGCATGTAGGTTGCTACCTCAGAGGTTGTTGTTCTTGTATCCCACAGCAGCTAGGGGAATTTAAAAACGGTAACATGCAGATAGCAGAGGGATAGGAGAAAGCTGCGTGAAATATGCCCCAGAAATGGCAGACTTATACTCAAAGTCTAAATCTGGTAATCTAAAAGTCTCCTGACTGTAGTGTCATATTTAACTGACAGATCTGAGAGTAGCATCGATCTCCTCATCAAACTATATCAAACTTGATTTCTAGGAGAGTTGCTGTTCCCAAGCACAGAATCTGTCCAGCACTTGTAAATAATCTGTTTTGATGGATGATGAAAGTTAAGTGATATCTTGTTTAAACTGCATGTGTGTTTTGATCAAGACTTGGCCAAACTTATTTAAAAAAAAATAAAGCATGTTGACAGAAAAGCAAGCTGAACACATTTAACCCAAACAATTATAAACTCAACCGCAGCATTTATGGAAGCAAAACTGCTTAAATGCATGTGAATGTCACAGTCACGTTCAAACTGCAGTAACTGGACATGTAATGGGAATGAGCAGTGAAATGTTTACCTGAATGCATAATGAAGATCTTGTAAACACGCAATCTCATACACAAATTCCATTAATTTACCAATTCACTGAATCCTTGCCAGTGTTAAAGCCTGACCTGATTTCACTGTTTGCTCCCTGATGGGAAGAGAGGAAAGATAACCACTGGGACATTCAGAGCAGGTCTCAGCAGGGTCTTTACATATTTACATCTTTATACATTTCAAACTGTTGTTTGTAGTTGCCTGTTTACACTGGCAGTCATTAAGCCCTATCTACACAAAGCTTACATCACTCACTCTGCTAATATACTTGGTTTATTTGAGATTAAGTCATAAATCATTTTTGCAGCAATATGCAAAGTAAGTAATCTCTCGTGGGCCTTTCGTGACATACATTAAATTAAAAAAAAAAAAAAAAATCTGTTTTCATCATGCAGGTTAAAGCGTATTCATGTGACAAAGAAAGCAATGAATGATCCGACTCTGTCATGTTTCCTGTTGTCAAATCACAGCTATTTGACCCTCTTCTCAACCTCTTCCTTAGAATCTTTTTTTAATCTTTCAACTAAATGCAACACCCTACAGGTACAAACAGGCAACTGCATCCACTGAAAGCACTTCAATGTGTCTGATTTTCAAAGAGATGCCAATACAACCGCTTTTTACTCCTACATTAATAGTTTTTGACAAGCAGCTACCTTACCTTTCATCTTGCGAGCTCCACCAAATGTGTGCGTGTGGAAGTCAAAAAGATTACTTGCTAAAAAGATAGGCGTTTGGCTTCAAAGTGAATTTACTTATGCAGTTATTTGAGTTTAAATCTGCTTTTCACTCCATCCAAATGAAAGTCGAACCTGTGGGTAAAATGAACAATAAGCTTAAGCTATTAACAGTCAAAGCTGACAGAACAAAAAGGGGCATAATTGGAGCTCAAGTATGTTGCGGTATGCTCAAGAATGCTCGATTAAGCCGTCCTCAGATCTCTATATGACTACTGGAGTGAGTGTGAGCAGTCAGAGGAATCCGGTATGAGCATCTCACATTATATTTCATTTCTTCAAAACTGCCTTTATGGTGCTTTCAGCTCACTCAAGAAAATCAGTTGATAATATTGACAAGGCCAAACACATTTGCAAGTCAGGCATCGCACAGTGTATTCTGATGAAGGAAAAATGGCAAAAAAATCATGCCAGGGGAGAAAAATCCATTTCTTGCTTATTTGATGTCAGTCAATTTTATTATTTATTCTGTAATTATGCCTCACTTCTTCATTTGCAGGGATATTCCTTGATACAACTGCAGTAATTTGGAGATACTTCTCAGGCCCATGCTGTTAACCCTGTCCTTTGAAGCTGGGATATTGATAAGCCTTTCAGTGGGCTATGATAATATCCTCCCTTTAGCGCTGATTAGAATGATTAATTTCCATTACCTTTCTGTGCACATCAACACGGCATCTTTCCAAAAAAAGCCCTGATTAAAAAACTACTTTTGGAGTCTCATCAACACTCAAATAATGCTTCACTGCAGCATTTCTCTGTTGTTTTTCCTCCAATATCCAATATCTATTACAATCGAACTTACAATCAAACGACCACTTCTGTGCTTCAGGCTGACAATGCCTTATTGCGCTGTGCACATTTTTCATGTCAGTTTTGCTGTCTGTTTTGATATGGATGACACACAGACTTTTGACCAGACAAAACGTGTCTCTGAAGCCCAGTCTCTCCAGAGCGCTGTGCAGTACAAATCAGTTTGAACAAGCCTTAGGACAAGAGTTGTCCAAGTCACACAGCACTTTGTAATCTCATCCCCTTCTCCCAAACACTGCCGATGGCTTCAGCTCTGTTCAAATAATATCCAGTTTCACTGAGACAGCAGATCTCACTCCATCTCCCCAATTCTGTCCCATTTAGACGAGATCAAGGAGTGAATCTTTTTCTAAATAATAGAGCCAATAAATGGCTGGTGTTTGAAGTTTTTGGATAGAGCGTTAAAACCTCGCCCGTCCTATGAGCAGGCCTTGGAGATATATGTATTTTATTTTGAGAAGGTGACAGCGGAGAGCTTTAGCCTTAAAGCCCCTGTTTCGTTTATTCTCTCTTTTCTTCTTCTCTGCAGTCACATTAGCCGTGGAGTGGCTGCTAAACTGAGTGGAACAGGTAGAGAACTCTGCACTGGTGAAAATTCATGTCTAAATTGAGAGTTTGAGAGGTGCACAGTCAAAGTCAAGTCGAATCAAGTCAAAGGAAAAGGGTAGTACATTTCTTCCACATGCATAAAGACAGAACGTTATGTACCAGTCGTATATAGCACGGCACAGTCTAAAAGGTGGAGACTGAACCATGTTTGCAACAGTCAGATGGCATTTTTGAAAATGTGACAGATGAATATTAGCGTGAGCAATATAGCAATTGAAGGTCATCAGTTGACAACATAATTCAAATGGTAAATAGCACCATGAGAAGTGACACTTGTATTGTACATTTACATAACATGACTATATAATATGGCTGCGCTATAGAAATGACTTTACATTGAGCCTGCCAGTTGCAATGTCAAGAGTCTAGAGTTGATTATTTGCTGAATAGGTCAATGTCAGGATTGCTCTTCTAAAACAATCCACGACAAATATCACAGAAACAAAAAAAAAAATGACAACCACATATTTTTAAATTCACCACAATACCAAAACCAAATATTAAATCAATCCCTGCTTAATTATATGTTAGGATTTTGAATGCTAAGTACTCTGTGTCCAGATTACAGGATGACCCAATGATGGGAGTTTTGAAAGTTTGATCATTTGCTGCCTCTACATCTGGAGTCTACAAAGAGAAACAAGCCTCTACTTTGTACGAGGTGTGTCAGAAATGTTTATTGCAAATCCAAACTACAAACTAAAAGTTTTCCCCTTTGAACTAATCCCCCTGGAGTCTAATGCACTTTCCCAGCCTTCTTCAGCCTTCAGCTCCATCATCACAGCCATCTTGATGTCGTCCACGTCTTGAAAATAGGTCCCCTTGATGACCCCCTTGAGCTTGGGGACAAGAAAAAATCCCACGGAGCCAGGTGGGTTGAGTAGGGAGGTTGCTCCAGCATGTTCTTCTCAGCCAGGAACTGCCGGATGCTCAGGGCATTGTGAGCAGGCGCGTTGTCATGGGGAAGCAGCCACGACTTGTCCCGCCACGACTCTCGCCTCTTGTTGCACACTGAACGAAGCAAACGCAGCAGGATCTCTTTGTAGACGTGCTGGTTGATCGTCTGAAGGGGAAAACTCATAGTTTGTAGTTTGGGTTTGAAATATACCTTCTGTGACACCAGTCCTGGAACTTTTCTGACACACCTCGTTTAAGACAAACACAGCACTGCAGGAGCTGCCTAGCCAGCCAGCTTCTACATTTAAAATACAAACTTAGCAGAGCAACAGCTTCTTCTAAATATTGTTAGGCCTAAATTGCAAATGGTAAATAGTTAAAACTATACAGACACTTCATGTCATGACACCATGGAATTTGTCAGCTGCAGGTTTAAAACGTTTTCCCTTTTGTACATTACAATATTATACAGTGACTGTCTTTCCAGTTTATATTTCCCTCCATAAATTGTGAGGAAAATTTAATTCAGTTCAACATAACTCCCTGTTCTGTCCATCGAAATACAGACCAATTTATACATACACTGCATAACCACTTGAAAATCATTTTGCCGTTTAAGTGTCCTTCAGCGTCTCTCGTGTCTTTTTTTCATATTCCTTGTATCCTTAAAACAACATCCAGATAATTGTTTTTAAAATTGCGCGACGCACGGCAGCAGCAAAGACAGTAGATGTGAATGAAATGGTTCACTTTGAGGGGACTCATGCAGCCAAGTGTATCTGATCCACAAGTGCTCAGTGAGTTCCTTGCAGTGGTGGCATTAGCCTTGGGTGCTCAGATAAATCCGAATAATACTGACTCTTAACAATACATTGTACAGACGAGTGTCATTTTGATGTAAAGTGTGTCATTTAAAAAAAAAAAAAAAAACGTAGCAGATTGGAGTTTTTGTCTGTACAAAGGATTTCAGTAAAGGAAGAAATACAGGCAGAGAAAGAACAGCAAGATGTCAGGGGATAGAAACTACAATACAGTCTTGTGTTTAGCTTTTCATTAGCTCCGGTTTCCTTAATTGGGAGTTTTCCCATTAAGAGGCAGAGACAGAGAGCCTTACCTGGAGTATACACAGGAGATATGAGACAACATTGCTTCTCTTCTTTTCTTTTCTCTTTGCTTCTCTTCTCTCTCTTCTCTTCTCATCCCTGTCCACATATAAAACGGATAAAACAGATATAACAGGTGAGCTTAGATGGGCGCCTCATTACTGGAACCATCCTCTCACTCTCATCTGAGTTTCAGGATGATAATACTCTACACTGGTACTAATCTCGCTAGCAGGCTGATGATTAAGACTATCCTTTTGAGTTTTCCTGCTAGGATCACAGAAAAGACATACCTGCACTCTACAGTGGCCCTTAAGATCAAAGATTAGGAGCACTGATTTTGAAGTTGAGATGAGAATTGGAAGGAGCTAAAGGAAGTGTTGCATCTATTTGTATAACCTGAAGTCAAAGCTTGCCGTAGTTACATCAGCAGTAGCCTTAATGAACAAACTACATCCAGGCCCATGAGCATGTTTAAGCTTGGAATAATCAATATATTTGCATTGATCAAGTCACTTTGTGTCTGTAAAAGGGGACATTCTTCTGCGTCTGCAGGTGCGCTGAGCACCACAGGACTTAACAGAATCTTTCAACCCCATTGTGTTGGTTTTATAGTCCACAACTTTAGCGTTTTGGTTTCGTTTCACCACTCAGCAGGCAGCTGAGTGAAAAGCTCACATTAACCTGCTTTGCTACCACCTTCCCGGCTTCAAATTGCAAACAGACGATGCAACTAGTTGCTGAACATAATGGAGCAATTAACAGGTAGTGAAGTAAGTATTTCCCTCAGGAGTTGGTAGAGACCAATATATGGCATAAGGAAGAAAAGAAAGGCACATTTAAATGAATGAAACTAATGTTTTTCTTGTCTGTGCTTGTGTGTAGGTGTTTGTGCCGGATGTGTAAATACATAATTGTCTGCTGCCACATTAGCCACATCATATTTATCAGGTCAATGCTGTATTTACACCTTGTTCTACTTCTTTACAGTGACTGAAAAGAAAATCAATTCATGCAAAATGAATTCAGGGCTGGGCAATTCAAAAAGCACTACATATATTCAGGATGCCGCATCTTGAAATGTACACTTTAATTCCTTGATATAACAAGAGAGCTCGGTAATACTGCTGAGAGGATGCCTTAGTCCTGAAGCAAGGCCGGTTATTGTCATCTCAGTATTCAGTCTGAGGGATGGCGCACAAAGCTTGTGGAAAGAAACAAAAACGTACATGTGCAGTGGTGGCCAATGCAGAGTCAAACCCAGAAGAGAGAAAACACTTCGAAAGCAGCCTCCATCAGACTGACTGGGTACAATTTTAGAGTTCAGTACCCCAGTTTTTAAAATACATCTATGGCTTTGCCCTAAAGTTTTACAGGCAGAAAAAAACAAACACTGTGACATTGTCAAAATGGTAACTGTGAATGTGCCGGTGGCATCTCGACGGCATCAGGGTAAAACAAGTACCATGTTAAAGTTGAAAACACAAATGATCTCCATTATATTACTGTTGCTATACTTTTTTTTCTACATAAGTGAATGATGTAATGGATAAATCTTGGGTAACCTCTTACTCCTGGATCCTCGTCCTTCATTGTTCTTGAATTATCAATGTACTGGTTAAATAATCGATAAGGTGGAGGCTACTGATTCCTTTTTTTTTTGCATCTATTCACCTCCCATCCTTGGGCGGAGACAGCCATCAATCAAATCATGGGCTTAGCTAGATGAACAACGATAAAGTGTCCAGATAATCAAAAGAGTAACAAATTGTGTGCTGGGATAGGGGGAGAAACAATACACAACAATCATCAGCTGAGACAGGGGTTAAAATGCACACTCACCCTTATTTGTGATCTCCAGGAAAACAGCGCTGGTGACAGGAGGATTCTTGCAGATGAGGTCAGTGACTGTATAAAATATAAGTGCACACGATGCCTCCTCGTCCAGGTGTCAGTCAGAGAGACACTGATGTAAGTGAGATGTCAGTTCACCTGCTTGGTATTCATGCAGTCCCACCTCCAGACTGTATGTCATCCGATTGCTAAACATCACTCAAAGCCAACAGGATGCCTTACATCTTATTTTAGTTATCTACATGATGGCTAGCAAAGGAACACCTGCTGGCTTTTTCCTGCATACGAGCACGAACCAGTGTTTCCAGTTGACTGTTGAACAACTGTCTTTCTAAACTGCGGTGACTGCTGCATCGTGCTCCCCGTGCTCCTCCGCGGCTAAAGACAGCAATCTGTAATCTTTTGTTCAATCACCTGGGAGAGATTGGAGAGAGAAAAAAAAGGCAAACAAAAAAACAAAAACATAAACAAAGTGAGCGAATGCATGAGCTGTGAGTGTGTAGGAATGCCTGCATGTGTGTGTGTGTGTGAGAATGTGCAGAGAAGCACAAGGAGCTGATGAGCGTTTGTGCTGAGAATAGCCCTCAGAGAAATACTGCAAAGCCAAACATTACTTGCCCCACCAAAAAGAGCATTATTATTTGAAACAATTCATCCACCAGCGGCAGCCGATCTCCATGTGTCTACCTGTGTCGTTTTTTTTTTCTCTTCCTCTGCTTTTTTTTTTTTTTTTTATTGATTCAATTCCACAAAGTACAGTTAGCTCCTGTTAAGCCTCTCGGACACAGCGGGAGATCATCATGGCAATGGGCAGATACACACCAGCATTATCGTGATGCATTGTTTAGGAAGGTTGTTGTTTTTAAATCTGAATGCTTAAATCCGTCTGTTGTTCCTGCTTGTGAGCTGAAAAAAACAAAAAAATTGTTAATTTAAATTCAGCATTGGTGTGTGCTAACATGCATTCTGATGGATGTAACACATGTACTGCGCTGAAACACTACAGAAATAACCAGGCTGCACAAGCAACTGTCTAAAAGCCCAATAAGGTATCCGAGGTCTTCATTGAGTCGTAGAACATTATGGCCATACATAAGCGGAATCATAGGGCTAAGTGGCCAGTTTATGCTACAACCACAGTGCTATGAGGTTGCACGCCAACTCTCAACAGATTTGTATGTTGCCTTCATGTAGTTATGCGCACTATCATCAACAAGACATCTGCTGTCAGGGAGTCAGCAGCAGTTGCCGTAATCAGTGTGCTTCCTTTTCCACCTCTCTCTGGGCAACCTCGATAAGGAGAAGGAAAAATGTGGTGTCATATTTATTCATGACCAGTTTTTCAATTCCACATTCTCCCGTCCTCCACTGAGGCTCTGCATGTACATCCCACTCTACAACCAGCCTAAAAGACAGATTAATGTTGAATGGCTTTCTTGTTATTTTATCTAAAATATATATATATAACAAAATCATCATCATTATTATTTTTTTTGCTTTGGCCCGTCGGAGCTGAGAGAGAACAATGATGGAACAACCTACCCTTTTTTCACCTGCGTAATAAAGTAGATGAGGATCCCCTCTGCGGATGTGCAATCATTTTCTCTTCATAGCAGGAGAGGTTGGAGAGAGAGGAAAGAGAGAAAAACGGGAAATTGAGAAATGCACAGAACTGGAGAGAATATTAAGGGGAAATAGAAAGATAGCGTTTAAAAAATGACTGTGAATTGTAAATAAAGTGAGCAAAGGAGAAGTGCTGAGAAGAAAAAATGGAAGAAGAAACTGACAATGTAATAGAAAAAGACTAACTTATACATACTACTGTGTATTGTACAGCTACTGCTTCTACTGCAGCTAATTCAATGGGTTCATATTCATTAATCAATATGGAATTCTTCTATTCTTTTCTTGTTTTCAAAGTGAAATATGTGAAAACCTGTGCAGCCAGCGAGGAAGCATCATAGACAAAAGCCCACCATATTGTATCCCAGTAGCTAGATGGCATTCATCCTTTTGTACTTACCAGTAAACCTTGTGGTTACACCGTCACACAATGATGCTTCAAGTGAGGTTAGGCTGGTAATAGAGAGGGACATGCAGTGTGTTTATTTTCATCCACTATAAACAGAAATATCAGCCAATCTGCTATCTGAAATGCTCACTTCATGATTTGCCCTTCGCTGATAACTTACTTACTTTCCAGTTTGGTCTATTTATTACATCCCGGACATTTGCAAAGAGGATGGAGTGTGTGTAAGAGAGGCTTGAATAATGTGATGCAAAACTGCTGTGCAGCGTTGCCTGCTAAAGCGCTGCACTCAGAATGATTAGTACAACACACCGAAACACAACTACTTATTTCCCTGTGTGATTATATGGGGTAAACAACTTCATCTGCATCTGTAGTACAAATTTGTTTATTTAAGGTACAATCTGCATAATTTATGATAATATTTAGCAAGGTGTTAAAAAAAAAAAAAAAACAAGATAGAAGGGGCTTAAAAGAGAAAGGTGCTCTGCACAGCATATCCATTACTTCTGTCGGTTCGTCTGATCAGCCCACAAACACATTTATGTTTTTCATGTGTGCCTCAGCCACACGGTCCTGAGTCCAAACCTCTCACTGACTGATGAAGCAGATATGAGCTTAAAGTGACAGAAGTCTGTCTGAGGCAGAAGTCCACAGAAAAAAAAAAGAAAAAAAAAACCTGCATAATGTTGATTTGACCATATCCAGCTGTCTGCTTTAGTTTTATATAGTCAGTTTTATATAGACTCTCCTGCCTTCTCCCTGTTTGTAATTATCGAAAGTGCCGACAATCTGATTTTCTCACACTGACACACAGAGCAGATGAATGTGACAACATATTTTCAATCTCCGTTTTGTTGGATAAAGATCCATCCACGCCTTTTGACTTAAAATTTCCTCTGTTGTAATGCTTTATTCATGAGATAGGTGAGGAGGAGGAGGAGGGAAGGTAGACTTGCGACAATTCCTTCAGCGGATAACACACTTGTAATGCCTCCTCTGACCACTTACTGTCTCTCTTTCCCCCCTCTGTTTCTATAATAAAGCATATTCACATACTCTCATTCATCTTTAGGAAGGATATAAGCAGTCCGTCCCTGTTGTCTATGTGCAGCACTCACGGTTTGCCAGCAATTTATTTCAAATGGATTGATTTTACGTCCGTGAGCTTCACAACAGAGGAACTTTAATTCTATGATAATAGTGGTACCACGGGTGCTATAGAGTGTGAGTTATCACCATAACAATGAGCATTGTTTGTTCCCCTTGACAAGTACAGTCGTTCTCAAAGGGAGTGATTAATTTTAACCACAGTGGTGAGTATTGCAGTTAGATCCTTTAAGTGATTAACAGAGATCAGACTTGTACATGAGAACACTGTTAATGAGGAGTGAGATAAGAAAGCAAAATTTGGCACTTAAAAAGAAAAAAAAAGAAAAGGAGCAAAGACAATCAGGAAGACAAAAGAGGCATCTCACTGTCCTTTGGAGGAATTGTGGAGTGACTTTATTGGTCCTTTAAACCTCTTTCTCTCTTCAGGAGTTTAAATTGAACGTGCAGCCTTTCCTGGGCCACTGTTTAATTTCCTGTAACGTAATAAACAGCCAATTTATTACAGCCGGCAGAGCAGTGCTTCCTCGGAGAGAAGCTCCTCGCATGCTGCTGCTCGCAATCTCTAGCTTTTTTGCTCATTTCCCAACAGCCAGTGGAAGACTGCTATTATCACTATACTCGGAGGATTCTTTTAGTACATGTTTATTTAGCTGCCAACCATATTAATCAACAGAAATAAGCAAGAAAGAAAAATAACACATCTTTGCTTTGCATTGGTACCACATATTACTGTTGGTATGGTAAGAAAAATGCAGTAGTGTGTTTTTGTGAGTAAAAAGAAAATTTTAATTCTGGTCTTTCAATCAAGGCTATCAATTTCAGCAGCAAACTGAGGTAATACTAAACACTTTATATTGTACCTCAGGCAAGTATTCAAATTGATAAGAGCATGAATACACAACACACAAGCTAACAAAGTACCATTAAAACACATACTATCCACCTTTAATTTACATTTTTATTTACTAGCCTGTATCTTCCTGCTGGGGCTGCAGGGTGACGCAGTTAGTAGCACTGTTGCCTCACAGCAAGAAGGTTGCCGGTTCGCGTCCCGGTGGGGGCACCAGAATCTTTCTGCGTGGAGTTTGCATGTTCTCCCCGTGCAGCGTGGGTTCTCTCCGGGTTCTCCGGCTTCCTCCCACAGTCCAAAAACATGTTGAGGTTAATTGGTGATTCTAAATTGTCCGTAGGTGTGAATGTGAGTGTGCTTGGTTGTCTGTCTCTAAGTGTGGCCCTGTGATAGACTGGTGACCTGTCCAGGGTGTCCCCTGCTTTCACCTTAAGTCAGCTGGGTTAGGCTCCAGCCCCCCCGCGACCCTAGTGAGGATTAAGCGGTGTATAGATAATGGATGGATGGATCTTCCTGTTGTCTGCACATGAGAATTAAAGTCAGAAGTGCCTCAAATACTTGACCAATAATTTTCAGATTCATCATCATCTGTGTTAGAATCCAGTCCACTGTCATATGCTGGTCTATGGGTTTCTTGCAAAGTGTGACAAAGCAAGCAGTTGTCCGTGTGATAAACCTGTGGACAAACTCTAGTAAAGGTGGGGCAGAGCGGGCCTTTGCTGTGGAAATTAATGAAAATAGGAGGAGTGAGTGGAGGATTTGAATAATGAACAGGAAGGTGACACGAGAGCTGGTATGCCCATGTGCGGATTCTATATGTGTTGGTACATGTAAAGTCTTAGTTTGATGTTAGACTGAATCTGTTGCAAAAGGCAACACGGAGTGGTTAGAATTTGTGAAAATTATTTGGGAACTTTAAAAAAAAAAAAAACATTCATGTGATATTAAACACTGGCAGTTGAGATAATATAAAGTGTCCTGCATTCACACCAAGAATAAGATTTTTGCATAAATGCATCCGTACAATGACAAATAACACAATGATTTAGATAACGGCTAATTAGATATTATTACTAAAATATTTTGGTCCTTGAGCTGCAGGTCTTAAAGTTGGTCTAACATTTCAAAACTGTGTCATCATCAAACAGGCAGGTTACCAGAAAAATGGTGAAAGCTGTCACTATTTTAACAGTCTTTCCTCCTGCGCTGTATAGATGAACATGAGCAACTCCATATCTGTTAACGCTGTAAGAGCTACAGTTATTCACGGGCCACTAAAGCATCGGCACCGTGTTTCAGAAGACCGACAAACAGCAAGCTTGAGGCTCATTCTCATTTGCATTATGCTGCTGTTGTTTGTATTGTGCTGTGCCATGTGTTGATTGTGACCTTTTAAACTATTGTCAGAGCAGCTTTAGATGTCGGCCATTGTCACACTTGTTATTATCAAATGACTGCGGTTAGATGCAGATGCATAAAACTATTATGTATCCAAGGTCTAAGTAAACCTATTACAAAATCACACTTCATTTTTCTTTGTGTTGCATTTGTGTTATTCAGCTAACGGATGATTCTGTGAGATTCATACAGAATGAGAATATTCTTTAAGAGCATAGTTTTCCCCAAGTTAACACCTGATTGGGTTATAGTATTTTCCAAACTGCTCTGTTGGTTTGAATGACAGACAACTGTATTTTAGACTCAGTTTAAACGTTGTGTAACACTGTTTCTATAATGTGTTTCTCTGAAGTGTTGCATCTTCATGGAAACTCAACAAAAATTTCCACGAAGCTGTTTCTGCTTCTTAGAATTACAGCTTCCCCAACGTGATAATTCTTCTCTCCATATTTCTCTCATAGATGGCTAAAGTTTAGTTTGTTCTTTCTTCTTCTTTGTGTTTTTTTTGGCAGTTGGAAAGCAGCTGGTTTTGTTGCAATTTTCATATGTGACATGTCCGATGCCACCACCTTCTAAAGATTCCTCCTTTTTTTATTTCAGATTTTATTTTATTTTATTAAATTTTTTTAAACAACATTTTCAAATTTAGTTTGGTGTTCATATGGAAACATTGTATTTTGTATTTCAGTTTGAAAGAACTTTGTATTCTTGAAAAAGAATATAAACGATTTGTGGTGTTAGAGCTTATTTTTCAAGAGAACGCTTGTTGTCATCAAGTTTATATGTGTGGCTGTCTTTCACAAGCTGGAACTTCAATACACACCATTGGCCTTTGAGCCTGTCATTGAATTTTTTAACTTTTCTGTCGGATTTTAAATGACTGTGCTCAATAGGTTTTATCATATTAAGTTGCTGGTTACTCTAATCCAGCTCCTTCTGTCTTTTAGGTAAACAGCGATCTCTAAGCGAACACTCCTCACTGATGCTGTCTTTTGTTGTCTAATAAGCAACTTGAAGCTCAGTGGCAAATAGGGCCCAGTGTTTTTTAACTGGTTAACAAGTCCATACAGTGTTTTGAAGACACATCACGAGTGAATCAGTCAATGCCTGAGTATTTCTGCCTTGAAACTGCAGTGTACAGATGAGTCTTAAAAAACACAGATTCGGAAACAATCAGGAACAAGGAAACGATCTTGTCACTTTGGGGGGGTGGTAGCATTATGATTATGACTTGTTTTAAATCAATTTTCAGTTTGAACATGTATGGCTCCAGTATTGCAACCTGCCATTGTGTGGCATGGGGTAGTTTTACTGTGTTTCAGAAGATTTGTTGGTGAGCTGGTGTGCTCGAGCTGCAGCAAGTGGGGCACATTCTAAAGGACGCAATTGTGTATAATTACATCTACATCTGCGAGGACAAAACTCAGGTAGTATTTAACGCCCTGGCCTAGTTCGGCAAAATAATAATAATAATATAGGTCGTTCTGATGGTGGCACTGGGGCTGCAAGGTGGCTCACTGGTTAGCACTGTCACCTCGCAACTACAAGATGCCCGGTTTGCGGCCCGATTAGGACGTTTGGGATCTTTCAGCGTGGAGTTTGTATGTTCTCCCCGTGCAGCGTGGGTTCTCTCCGGGTTCTCCGGCTTCCTCTCACAGTCCAAAAACATGTTGAGGTTAGTTGGTGATTCTAAATTGTCCATAGGTGTGAATGTGAGTGTGCTTGGTTGTCTGTCTCTAAGTGTAGCCCTGCGACCTGTCCAGGGTGTCCCCTGCCTTCACCCTGAGTCAGCTGGGATAGGCTCCGTGACCCTAGTGAGGATTAAGCGGTGTATAGATAATGGATGGATGGATGGATGATGGTGGCACTGTATTGCAGGCTATATTCATAGTTTTAAACAAAAAAGGTTTAGCATGAATGTTTTTGGCAAATTTATGGGTTAGACGCCTCATAGAAAATGTGATATCATGTCTGTAAAAGTGTGACCATAAATACTAAATTTTAATGGCAGTGCAGCCAGTGGTTGTTAGAACATTTTGTTGTGAACCACAAATGACCGAGGACGCCGACCATAGTCGCAGACGACCTCCTTCATAGGCCTCACCGCTAATTGGCCCAAAAACAGCCCAAAATTATAAGACAGGGACAACCATGTGTTGCAATCTGGCATGAGAATGATGATCTCGAGCTATGTACTTGATTTAGATGAGTGTATGTGCATTATGTGCACTGAGCACATCCACACATTCATGAGCTAAGACAGGACACAACAGAGCTGCTTGTAAGCACTATCGATTGATACGGTCTCTAATGCTGGACAGTGAATGCGTCTTTCAAGTACGTTTTAAAATCATTTTTAGACTGTCTCACAGTCCAACTACAGAGAAAAACATTCTCTGTCTTGTCATTTTGTTTTGTGTTTTGTTGATTCCTTGTGATTCAGTGTTACTCACAAAGACGTCACTGTGAGTCCTTAATATCACCTACGTTCTGGCAAAGCATTAAATGCGTTTCCCTTCTCATGCAAGAGCTGATTTTTCTTTGAAGTTGGAACTTGCAGTTTTTACATCCATGCTGTCTTCTTCTTCATTGACTTTGTTAATGAATTAGTATATTTCTTAACATGTTGCCACCACTTGTAAATCATTGGCTGGAATGCGCATACTGGCACTGCATGTGCACAACATTGCTCCATTGGTCGACCGGTGGAGTCCCGCTTTGTAATAAAAGATTATATTGTATACAATAAATAAACAGGATTTTTCAAGGGCTCAAATCGCTGCCCAATTTATTTAAGTGGCGCTATCACACCTTTGTCTCAACCCCAAAGTAATTAACAGCTAATGGAAGACAGTATTATCTTATCACTTTTATTTTTATCACCTTACCTTGACTTACATCTTTATAGCATTTAGAGCTGCTGTACAGGGTAATAACATCACCATAACTGTTCATTGCAAATACTGTAAATGTTTAGGGCAAAACACATGTTTGCTCTAAATGAAAACAAATCAAATAAAACAATATTTTTGCAGCTGCACTATCATCAGATGGCTCATTAATAAGAAAGTAGAATATTTTCTGTTGCTTATTAGAAGATATTGGTGGGATTTTGAGTGCTGGATGCTGGTGGTGTGGGTTAGAATTTCTGCAAATACCACTCCGACCTTTAACTTCTGACTGTCCCCTGGTTTTTACTGTGGGCGTTTGGTCTGTTTTTAAAGACACACAGGAGTAATAAAGCTGAGTATATTGAATTGACCCATCTCTCATATTAAATGCACCTCCCTCCCACAGATTTAACCCAAATGGTGCCCGTGCTTTAGTAATTCTCTGACTTAATCCTGTGGGATAGTCGCGATTTTCAGCTCTCTCTTACATTTTGCTGCTGTGTTGTTCATGAAGGAGACGAGAGCTACCTTAATGTTTTGTGGAGTTCACACCTTCCATCCTTTCTACGCTCATCGGCAACAATAGTATTTGTCTCTCTTCCATATGCAGACTGTGGAAAGAAATTAGACTTAATTATGATTCAGATATTCTCAAACTAATGCATAGGTCATATATAGGAACCTACAGAGAATCTAGCTATCTTATAAAATCTAACAAAATAGCTTGGTTAGGTACAAAACGATGACAATAAAGGATCCAGAAAGGTGAAAAAAAAATTGCCCAAAAAACAGTGTAACTATCAAGTGAAAGTTGTGAAAGCGTTGCGCAAAGATAAAAGTATAAAAAAGTTTAAATGGGAATACGAGAGCAAGGGAATACAAAAGGAAAAATAGGGTGCATTACCAATCTCTGTGTGAAAGGAGCTGCCACTGTAGTAGCAGAGTTGGAGCAGCTCCCAGCCGATGGTGGATGAATATTTAATGATCCCAACCAAGATGCAGTAATTACAAGGAGAACGGACTGTCATGCTGGAGCACTTTGTGCAGAACACCCTGGCATTTGGCGATTAGTGCTCTTTATCGTCCCTGTGCCTCAGGTGTGACACTGTTTTTGGTTAAGGTCACGCGGAGACGAGGTGACAGGAAGCGGCGCAGACACCACCGCCTGTTGTTGGTGGCTTCGCTGCAGATGTGTCAGAAATGAAGCGTCGCGGGTTTTTTTTTTTGCTGTTGAAACCTGGGAATACAAGACAGAGAGATCTGATAAAGACGGGAGAGTGGAGAGAAAGGAGGAGATACAGTTGTGTGACAAATTGACTTCCTCACAACATCAGTGTGAAGATATAATTTTGTACTCTTGCTATCTCCGGGTCTAGCGAGATCACAGGACTTATGGGAATTTGTTTGTGGCGTTGGGTAAGGCGCGGGTGCTGTAACAGGAAGACCATGAGAGGTGGATATTCTGCTCAGGTATGGAAACGTTTAAAGCATATTACAAAGCTAACAGGCTTCAAAGACATATTCCTGACTTCAAAGTACCCTCACCTCTACCCCAGCTGTCTCCAACACTCACCCCTTCCACTTCCCCTTCTGTTTTTCACCATCTCGTGAATCAAGATCAAGATCACAGTGAAGTAATAGGCCTTGTAACATATGCATATCTGTACTTCATAGTGACCAAATAATGTACTGACACACATCAATACAGAAAAATCTCCCTTGTGTAACATCAGTTTTTTGAGATTGTTTCACTTTTTCGGCATGAATTGATCTAAAATCAAAAATACTGATAAGAATGTCCACGTTTTGATGCAGTTTTCACCTGCTCGGTATTCCAAAGAGCTGAATAGCACTTATCTTAACGATAGAATTCAATGCACACACATGAATACTACACCCTTTTCAAACCACCTTTTTCATATTCTCAGGGTTCCTCTGGCACCCTGAGCCACCTACCAACGAATTTATTCTTTATTTGCCAGCTAAGGCCCCAGGAGGTCAAAACTTGTTTGCCTTTTTAACCCGAACTGCCAGATTAAGTCAAGAATCTTAATAAACCTTTTCTCCTAGCTCCACTTGACAGTGCCTGAAGACCTTGTCTTTTCTGTGGCTGTTTCTTTCCATCATCAAGCGCTATTTAAAGTCCTCTGAATCTCATTGCATGAGAAACTGATTGAGCATTTGTGCGCTGTATTTCTCTGAAATTATGACTTGTGGATTTAAATAAAAAAAATTGTGTGCCATTGGTGGACTCCTAGATTAAACTGCTTGTGCCTTTTATACGTATTGAAAGTCTATTGGCTGCTAATCCATAAAGTGGTTGCAACTGTGGGGGATTTATGGTTGTTTCTGTGGTTTTAGGACTTTATTCTAATTATAATTATACCAATTATAAGCATTACAAACATTATATGGTGTGTAAAATTTGGTATTTTTCTTCCTCATCATATTTCTGAATCAAGCACTAATAATAACTGTATTGCTTTAAAGTGTTTCTAGCAAGCTATTTTAGTCTGTATAAATAAAGATGAATAACAAATCGTGACATTAGATTGAGGACTATACTTTTTATGTAGTACTGAAGTTGAGAATGGCCTACACAGTATAATAGTTTGTCCGTTTCCGTTGGTCAGAGGATAGACCAATCTCTGTCTACCCTTGTAAAGAGAACAAAGCGTTTCACCTTCAGGAAGCTTACATGGCTCAGATAGACGATAGAAGTACAATATATGGCTTTTATAAGGTCGGTGAATAAACGCCTGAGTGTATAAAGGCCATTATTTAGACATTGGTTAACAACCTTGAATAAACACTCCAAGAAAAAATGTCATTCTACTCCATACAGATGAGGACCCTCACATGTGAGTGTGGGTTGGAATTCTTGCACAAGTAACCCCAGGTTGCAATAAATTTCAAAAGTGTAATCACGAAGGGTAATGCAAAACTGTTTGTTTTTGAGTTTTCTATTTTTACTTGCCCATATATCTCCAGGGGCTGCAAGGTGTAGCAGTGGTTAGCACTGTTGCCTCGCAGTAAGACGGTCACTGGTTTGTATCTTTCTGTGTAGAGTTTGCATGTTCTCCCTGTGCAGCGTGGGTTATCTCCGGGTTCTTTGGCTTCCTCCCACACAGTCCAAAAATATGTTGAGGTTAATTAGTGATTCTAAATTGTCCGTAGGTGTGAATGTGAGTGTGCTTGGTTGTCTGTCTCTAAGTGTAGCCCTGTGGTTGACTGGTCCAGGGTGTCCCCTGCCTTCGCCCTAAGTCAGCTGGGATAGACTCCAGCCCCCCGGGACCCTAGTGAGGATTAAGCGATGTATAGATAATGGATGGATGGATCTTTCTCCAGGTGATACTGGAAGGAGAGTTGGTGCTCAGACTGTGGTGAGAAACATTGTTACCTTCTATATAAAGTCATTATTATTCAAAATTTCTTTGAGTATATGTCATTTGTTTTTCCCTGCATCCCTGTTGAATATTTCTCTCTGCAATTCTTCATCCAGTGTTTCTGCTCTAGATTCATTGTTCAAAATCTCGTCGTTAAACACTTGAGCATTTTTGATATGAGTGATTTTGTGTGGGTTTTTCAGAAATAATTTTGAATGGACTGTTTTGAGTAGGAACAAGTTGCTAATGTTGGGTTTGCTGGTAGAAGTGCTCCAAGTGTAAAAATGTACGCTGCACTGAGGTGATTCAGTTTTGACACTGTATAGACAAAAATGTTTTAGCCTCTGTCGTTTTTAAACCACCACAGACCTGAGAGATGTCACATAGAGTTTAATGAAGTCTGTTAAAACTACCAATATGTAGCAAAACAGACTGATTTGAGTTTTTCAGGCTTGTGACCAGGAGAATGTTAATACAAACTGAGTACAAATAGACATTTGACACATATGGCAAAGGTTTTTCTTTTAAAATAGAGGTGGAAGGGACATTCACGTCACTTTCATGAAAGACTGTAGAAATATGTGGATGGAATTTGACTCTAATAAAACACCTCGGATAAATCCTGATTCAGAATTTTTTCTTTATTTCAAGTCAAACTACTTTTTGTCCAGTTGACAAACAAAAAGCTGCAGTATTGAGCATATATCAAAGCTTTTCCATTATTCTTTTCCATGTCCGTTCGCTCTCCATATTTAATTTGATAAATTGGAGCCCTCCTTTGTAAAAATCTGACATTTGATCTCCATGAAAGCAAAGAGTTTCATGTGAATACATTTGCAAAGGCAAAGACTGAACAAGGCTCACCACGCTGAGAATGAACCAATCAAAGAAAAGACCATTTTCAAGAGGATTAGAGGTTATATCCATTAATATGGACATCAAGTATCTTCAAAACAGGACCAGAAAGGGTTTTTGGTAACTTTTTAGTTTAGTCATCATCGAAAAATCCAGCAGGTCATGTGGGAAATGTTTAGCAGTTCACCCATTAAAAGAGAATCTTAATGTTTCTTCAATCTCCCTCATTAGCCCAACAAATGCACACATGAATCACCTCCAAGGCTTCAAAAAGTACTACCAAAAGTAGCAACACCATCTCTTTGTCTTTGTCTGATTCAGTCAAATGTACAAATGCTTTTGTGAGTGTATTTAGAGGAATAGGAAACATCAAGGAAAAGCTCAGGTAACGAGTTTTAGTACGGTGATGAACCACCATGAGATGCACTCTGGCATTAATTCTCTCTGGTTCTCCGCGGTTGTTGTGTTCAAATCTCCCATAGGTGTTCATTTGGGTTGAGATGTGAAGACTGCAAAAACCATAGTATAGGATTCACATCATTTTCATATTCATCAAATCATTCACAGAAGAGGGAAGTCGATTACTCCAATCAAGACAGACATGTTTTATCGTAGGACAAAGGTGAACACTCAGAGGGAATTTATATTGATCTGCAGTCATCCTTCAGACTAAGGGGACAAGTGGACCCAAACCATGCCAACAAAATGCCCCCCTACAGCAAAGTAGTAATCGTTTTTTTGTTTGTTTGTTTGTTTGTTGTTGTTGTTTCAATTTAATTGCAGTTTTCATGTTATTTTGTGAGTTTTGGATCCACAGAGCAAAAAAAAAAAAAAGACCTGAAAGTGGTAAAGACTTGTAAAGTCTGAAGGTGGTTTTCAGATGAATTAAAGGCATGTTTCTGAGTCACTGCTTTTAGAAAATGGCACAATTTCATGATTTAAAAACATATGCAAACATAAAAAGTTACAGTTACATGATCTGTCTCATACATCTCTGCAACAAAATCACTCAACCACAGTTCAAAGGAGTAATACTCTAGCAACAATTCAACAGAATATAAAATAAAACTTTAACAACATATGTCCTTGTTGTTGCAATTCACTGCATTACTTAGCACAATAACCATGGATCCATAAAGATATTATGCAGCAACATTATTCGAAGGACGACTTATTCGCATTAAAAAGCAATAAGCAAATATCTGTTGACCTTGCCCACAGTCATCTTTCTCCATATCTCTGTACGTCCTCTGACTTCTCCTGTATAGTTACTGTCTGAGTACGTACGTCGTAGTTGAGGTTCAACATGAGGTCAGCCTGCGCACTGGTCTCAAAAAGTACCGCTTTAAACGCTAAGCAGCGGACCAGGCCGTCGACGCGTGGAGCTCGCTGTATGGGGTCAAACTAACTGTCAGGGCTACATGACAGCACACAGACGGAAATGGGCCTTAGTCTGCTATTAACTGTCCAACTGACCTAAGTTCAACTTCCCAGGTGGGCTGCCATACACTAATAAGTCTAACCGATCCAAGTTCAGGCATTAAGTAGCTGGAGTCACAGACACCAGCTGGGTTAACAGTCTCTGCCAACAGTGTCACTGACCCGAGTTCAGCCAGAGTTACAGGTGCCAGACAGGTTAATCACAACACAAGCACAACAAAGACACATAGCGTCGACCTTATGCAGACCTGGCCTGTCTGCCGTTACAGTACAAAAATCCGCAACAACACAACTGTTTCCTGTGCACATGTGAGAATTCCTACAGTTGTCACACACCCCACCCATCCTTTTTGGAAACACTGCATCCTTGAAACAGCACTGTAACCCCTAACAAGCTCATAGTTCACACTGTACGCATGTTTACATAGAAGTGTGTTCTGACTGATGCGTTAATTAGTCAGTATTAATTAGCTTTAAGTAGCACAAGTGCATCTTCTATAAATCTGTTTACAGTTTACTTATATAAACACAGTAGGTCAGCCAAGTTTGGTGGAGTGTATCTTATGCAATCATGCCCCCTGTAGTACTACACATTGCTGCTGTTTATATGTGATTCTCATATTCACATGCACAAGTGAGAGCCAGAGCTGACAGAAAAACCAACCAAGTCCTCATGCTTAACTTCTCTTAGCTGTCCAATGAAGTGCAGCATCACTGGCAGCGCCCTAAAATTGCACAACTGCATGCATAATTCATGACAATTGGTCTGCAATATGTGTAAATACATTTTCCACACACATATACACACAGATATGAGCAAAGGAATGTAGGATATATAAAATTCAACCCAGGGCTAAGATGTATATTCTTAATTCCAAACTGGTGTGTTATCAGCCAAAGGTTAGAGAGGAAAAAGTAGGTTCTCACCTCGAGGTGGCAATACTGCAGATAATTCTAATCTGAGCTTTCTAAGGTGAAAATATGAACTTCAGAGTATAACAAGAAAGCAAACAGTATTTTTTATTTTTTTAACTGACTTCATACATATTTTTATCATGTTATTTGTAAAATGTAAAATGTCACTGCTTATGTATGCAAAGTCTAAATAATAGTAACTTTATTTCCAAAGCACTTTTAAAAGTACGGAGAACATCAAACTTGAACCAACCCATAAATAACTAAGACGTAAAGAAGAAAAATATAAAATGTACTGAAAACCAAAGTAAAACAAAGGTATCAGTAAAAGGCTTTTATTTAAACAAAAGAGTAAGAAAAAGAAAAGTTTAAGAAATGGTTTAAAGACATGGAGATTCAAACAGGGCCAATAAAGGCCCTAACTGAAAAACCTGTCCTGCCGGAGGATCTGAGGCTGCACTCAAGCTCTTAAGGCTAATTCAATCATATCTCTCAGAGCAGCCGAGGCATGAAGTGTTTTATATGTGATCAGTAAAATATTAAAATCAATTCTAAACCAACTGATAACCAGTGAAGGGAGGCTAAAACAGAGCTAATGTGCAAATGTGTCTTTGTGAAACTGCAAGGAGCGTTGCAGCCTCTGAGGGCCGAGTAGAATTATTTCAGATTTATTTTTATCTAGCTGGAGGAGGTTTTGGGACATCCAGCCCTTGATTTCTGACAGACAAAATGTCAGCTGCCGCAGGTTGCTTTGTCAGTGTTCTTTAATGGGATCTGGATGTATTCAGCATAACAATGATAATAAATATTGTGTTTGCTGATAATACATCCGAAAGGGAGCATGTAAATAGAAGACAACAAGGGGCCAACAATGGAGCCTTGGGGAACGCCACAAGTCAACGAAGCCATTGAACAATAGGTATCACCACTGATTACTGAGTTTGTTTATCCAAAGGAGGCCAGCCTGCTTTTCTAGGGAATCAAACTGAATTATGTGTTTACCAGATATCAAAAGCTGAGCTAAGATCAAGCAGTTAATAAAAAAAAAAGCTGTCAATAATAGATCATTGGTTACTTTAATTACCTTAAAAGGCAAAATACAAAGACAAAGGCTTTCACAAACAATAAAATGTCAATAAACAAGAAGAAAGACAATAGGGAATAATCATCAAGTGCAGATTCATACAGAAAGAAAAAGCGTATTTTGACAAACCAAAGTGGTGTTACACCAATGTTGCACTTTTGGACAATAATGCATCTTGATTGCCTGAGAATGTCTTCCAGGTTGTGTTGATGGGTCAGACATCAAAAACACATTGTTGATCTTTGATAGGAAGGTTATATTTGCAGTTACCCATAGTGTTGAGACACATCTGTGAGCTGAGGTGATAGTAGCATTAAAATAATGGCACCAGCTTTGCATAAGCCGCTTGAATTGAACTTCAAAAATGATACCTGCAAGAGTAGGATAGAACAATTAGCTGTAGTACATTTATATTTTAGTCATTTTACTTCCAAATCTGTTTTCATTTGCATGTATTTTGTTAAAAATAACTGGAACCTATACTTCTACTCTACTGCTCTATGTGTGCAGCATTTCCCTACTGAGTGACAAGGATTAACATAAATGCTACACCAGTTTCACTACCATCGAGACTTTGATGGCTCAGCTGATGAACACATCCAACAGCCCCGGCAGGCGTCACAGGGATAAAAGCAGTGAGCTGAAGCATATTAAGCTAAGAGTTGGAAAGATGGGAAAATGAAACAGAAATTAGACACATGTCAGGATGTTACTGAGTTTTAGTCAGCTCGTAAAGTTCAGACAACATGAGAATTACAGTCTCTACTTAATTAACGTTGACATCAAAATTTCAACAAACTGGTTATCTACGGTATGATTTATTTAAAATATCATGTACATTAAAAGCCACATGAGTAGTTGAAACGTGGTGAATCTAATGTGGAAGCTCACATTTCTCACATGTCGCTTGGCTTACAGAAAAGGATTGTATCATAATCTTAAAATTATGTAACTTTTTCATTAAGATACAGAGTCAGAAGACAAAATTCTTGAGATATTGTCATCAGATCATGAAAATATCTCTGTAGAGTAGAACATTTTACGATGCTTTGAGCACCACACAGTGCAATCCTTTCATTGTACTGTGACTGTAGCAGAAGTCTGACCACATGAAGAATTGAAGTTATCTTATACAGTTGTGACTACCACTACAGAGAGTTGCTCTACCCTGAAATAACCCGTCTTGAAGGCAGCCTTTGCTTAAACTTTTTCACACCGAGGTGGCAGCAAAAAAAACCCAAAACAAAACAAAACACAACAAAAGAAGAGTTATTCTTTAAATTTGTAAGTCATGTCAGCTGCAAAATACACAACGATATATCCGCACTGCTACTGCAAGTGTCATTTACAAAACTCTCCAGCCTACACGTATTCATTTCCTATTCACACTTGAGTTTATAAAGTGGGACTGAGTTCTCTAAATCATTGACATTACAATGCTCTAACTTATTTTGTGAAAATTATTTAGGATGCAGGTTTCTGACAATTTCACACTAGCATATAGAAGTTAAAGGATTTTGTTTAACATATTGTTGTGATGCCAGAGTTTCTCCATAGCATTAAGCCAATAGGAAATATTCAAAAGAAATGCACAGAGAATGAATTACAGCATATAATATAGTGCCCTAATTCTATGGCGCTTATGTTTCTAGTGCTGAAAAAACAACAATAATGGTGTGCAGAGGCCACAAATGATAGTTTTGTGTTTACATATTTCCAACAGTAAGTAGGGTGAGTTCATATATCCATTGAAACAGTGATATACAATTGCTTGTCTACATACTTCACGAAATGCAATGCATCGTTTGATTAAATTGATATTATCTAACTTGTCCTTCTCCCTTTCCCTTCTGGTCTGTCAAATTGTGCCTTTTCATAAATGATGAATGGTTAAAAAAGAATTAAATATATATATAATCATTATTGATAAGGTTGAAAGTTTGCTTCTCAAAGAAAAAGGTCAGTCCTTTTGAATAACGTTACTTTCTTCTGAGGGCCACTGAAGGACAGTATCACCATAATTGCCCTGCATTGATTTTCATATATTTCCTCCAATGCAGACAAAGCTAGAACATGCTGCATTATGTTCATACCATGGACAAAAAGCTTTCTTTTAATGTGACTTTGCAAAAAGGTCACTATTCTAAACATATGCAAATCTAGCACAGCTTGACTCGACTCTAGTCAATGCTCGGGAAGTAATCAAACAGGACAAACATAAAAAAATATACGTCTCATTTGTTTTAAAAGTGGTGACGATAAGAGGAGTGAACAACTGTCATCGCACAAATGAAAGGAGGTTTGAGTCGCAGTACTGGCCCTTACTTTGCTCTCTGGAGTGTGTGTGGTCTTGTTGGGGGCGATGGCTGATATTACCATGCACTGCGGAGACGTGTCAACAATTTGCAGGCCTGTATCTCAGTGTTTACAACCCAACATTAAAAAGCACAATGCCAGCATTGCGTTCAGTCGCCCCAATTCTACCCAAGGGTGAAATTGCCTTTTCATAATTTCCATTATACTTGGTCTTTGAAAAATGGCTCTCACAATCTGTGGTAAGATAGAGGAAGTTATTTTTCTTTCAAAGTGTGTTTTGATGATGCGCTGTTTGATGGAGTGTCTCGGCCCTGGTTTCCAAAATGCTGGTAACAGTGCTTTGTTTTTGTGTTTCATTTCTATGCCAGGTGGATGCGATGACTGAAGGAGCTTGTTGTGAAAAAACCTTGCTTGGGGACACCTGGGCCCCGTGATCTGAAAAAGAAACGCAATGAAGAGCCTGCGCCTACTGACAGGGCTTTTGAAAAGCAAAGTGAAAAAAATAAAGCACCTGTATGCTTGTTCAACATAACTATTTGGATCAGTGTTTAAAATACAACGTGATTCAACAAGTGGCTTTGGTTTTGTGTATTTAATTATACAACTGTCTTTCTTTTAAATGTGAGTAAAAATGAAAAAAATAAAAATAAAACATTGTAGTTACTGAATAAATTTGGCAGCTGCACCTAATTGATTTGTAAAGATTAAGCACCAACTCCTCTGAGAGTCCAACTTTGTAAAAAGCTTTCCAAAACATTTTCCATCTCTTGATGGAATATCTTGGTCTAATCTCCAGCCCACTATTCAAGCCCACAGTAGGGAAACACTTATGACCTGGTTCTTTTTTATGTGCAGTCAAGCAAAGATTTGCAAAGAATACTTGAGGGGATGTAGGTGGGGTTAGTATTAATTAATCAAATACTGCACTGTGTACAAACACACTTCTTTTTTTTTTATCTGTATTTCAAGGTAAATCATTGAACTAGAAAATATAATATCTCATTGGCAACATGGTGAATGTGAGCAAGTTCTAAAACCTTGGATTGAAAACAGGACTGAGTTATGTGTCACTGATGTAAGCAGTTCAATTGTATTTTTGAATCTGATTGCAGTGCATACCAATGCTGATTAAAACCTTTCAAACTGATCACGCTGAAGGAATATTCTTGTGCTTAATCCAGCAGAAGCCTTTTTTATTCCTTAGACATTTTTCAAAGTATTCTTGAGTGTCCCCTTTAAGATGCATTCTCTCCCCTAAAATCCTGCGAGTTTGACGGTTTATGTTAATGAAGCTGTCTGGGAAATCTGGTAAGTGATGCTTTATAGTTCATAAGATGGTCAAAACTCCCTCAACGCAGAGCTGAAACCTTTTGAATGCGTCAGTGTTGCTGTGTGTACTGTCAAGGCATTCAGGCCACCGAAGCTCTGAGCTATAAGGCAGTTTAGAGGATAGTGGTGTCTGCACATTTCAGTGCAGCCATATGTTCACATTTTGATTTGGACCTCCGGAGGGAGTGTGCCAAATAAATGAGAAATCCTTTGCTGTAGGTCTGTTGTCTGACAGAGCTGTGAGAGCGAGAGAGAGAGAGAGAGAAAGAGAGTGATTGAAGTCATATGGAAGTATGAACTAATGTGGTAGAGAACTCACCCTGCTAAATACATTATGGTCTCAAGTAATCTGCCAAAATCGGACAGCTAATATTTCATCCTACCCTATACTAAGTTAGAGCTCCAACATATTTTTCTCTGTTTCTGTCCCCACGCTAGTTAGGCCAGGCCTGTTAGTCGAGGAAATGGGTTAACCGTTTGGGCGGTGGAAAGAAGTGAGGGTCAAGTGATGATGGACCCTGGCTTCATGTTCCTGCTGGGAATCCTGTCACAGGGTTCCAGGCAGACGCGATTCAAGTGCCAAACACGTCAGACGACCAGAGGCTTGGTATGAACCCCATAAGTCTGCCTCATTTAAAGGGGAATGGGGACTCGTTCACTGGGAATAGTTTAATAATTTAGTATGGCCTTAAACTAATCTATTTCAAGCACCCAGATGGTATTTATATTGAGCAAATGCTCAGATAATTGAATGGAATAATTTACTCACTACTGTTGCTTGGTGTCAGAGAATCCCCAGGCTGAACCAACCCTGGAAAAGACATAAAGTGAAGCACCAAACCAAATCACTGGGAAAGTGCTTTCAGAGATAAATATGCTGCTGTGAAATCAAAGCAATTGAAATATTATATCGAACAGCACAGAAATCTGGGTGCAATCAGTCTGTATCTATAGCTGTGTCTTTTCCTCGGTGCATTTAGCTAGGATTTGTGTGATTTATTAGCAGGAAGTCGTGTGCGCTCACATTCCTTCATGTGCACAGTCGTGTGTGTTGAGGCGGCCTGTCTTATGGTCACGATGGGTGTCAGGGAACGTTATGGGCCAGCCGTCCAGAGCGTCCTGTGGGCATAACTGAGCAACCACCTGCAGAGCTGGACTGGACTGAAGCATTCTGGAAACAGGACAGTTCCTGTGACCCTTAGGTATGTGTATGTAAAGTGAGAGACATAGGAGACGAGGTAGAGAGAAAGTTGGAAAAATGAGCGAGTACGGTATATATAAATATATATTAAAAAAAAGAGATAAAAAAGACAGAGCAATGGAGAGGGAGAAAGAGGGATGGAGAAAGAGAGGAATACAAAGAGATACAGGGGGAATAGGCGACTGCTGATTTTTAACAGGCGTGTCCCTCCATCTCTGATCAAAGCGTCCTATCAGCCTTGGGGGCATCTCCACTGAGTGCCTCCCATAGCTGCTAAAAATTCTCCCTGCCTAGGAATCATTTTAACACCTCCCCGCTAGCCCTCACATATTTGTCCATTCACAGGGCATAGCACATGCATCATGCCTGCTGCACATGAAAGCGCCTGTAGATGTTTCCAGAGTTTCCTTGTGCCCACACTGGTAATAATATATGATAGAACTTTTGTTAATGAAAGAGAAAGGAGTGTGATTTGCAGTGGGTGGACTGGTCCGTGCTCTCAGTCAGCTCCACTGAAGTTAGAAATGTGATTGACAGCTGCACATGAAAGTTAATGCAAAACTATGGTAGATAATACAGTCCCATTCGTAGCACATTCCTTGTTTCATTCCTTCTTTCTGATGCATGTGGGAAGGAGGTAGTTGGGGGATTTCACAGGATATAGATTAACGTGACTTAAATTTACGATTCCACATATATGGCGCCTCACATGCTGTAAAAAAAAATAAAGGTAAGGACTTTAAAGTGACTCTTAAATACAACTCAGGATTTGCATGACTCATTTAAGAGATGAATAAATTTGAATGGCACAATGCCACATTTCCCGGACCATTTTTATTCACTTGCCATGTGAATTTCACAGGCTGTGGAACCCATTGCTCCACATTGTTCAGCTGACCGCTTTGCAGCTGGCTTTCTGATGTCTGAATATCATAAGGCCTCATGCCACTGCTATGCCACTGGGGATATCCAGCTGTATTTTCTTTCCACTGTGTCTCCATCAAAGATGGGAAATCAAACAATGGTATTCTGTATTGCTCCAAGCCCAGAATTTTCCTGATCCCTGCCTGGGTGTTTGTTCCAGAGCTGTCAACGAGTCTTTAAATCCATTATCAACCTTTCAGTGCCTTGCCTCCTGTGTCAGCCATGGTCAATACCACAGGATGCTGGGGCCAGGACAGGGAAACCCCAGAAGCCACATAATCCTAAAGGAATGGATGGGATCATATCCTCACCTCCCATAACAATCCGACTTTCCCAAAATGTATCAGTCATATTTTCTTACAAGCCAGTCCAGACAGCGACAAGAGAATCTCGATGTCTTGAGAATCTGTTCAATTAGAGATGAATGTCCCTGGTGGCACATTAAAGAAAGAATCATTTTATATACAGTATATATATAAATATACACACACACACAGTTTGGTGCCACACTCAGTGGGTTTACTTTTTACCCTTTGCACTTTCACTAGCTCTCTTTTCTCAGTATAATTTGCATTAATGGGCTCAGAGTGAAGTGGAGACAAGAATACAAAAGTGAAACTAAAACTGCAACCATATCAGTTGACTGAGAGCGAGGGAGACACACACAGAGATCCCTACTGATTTTAGTGTATGGGACATGCCTGGCATCCCAATGGCTAATGAAAGCATCATTATCAGGAGAGCAAGATGACTGGCCCCCTTAGAATATGCTTACAGACAACTTAGAGCGATGCCGCCTGTCTCCCCTACTTTCTTTTACTGCCATTAGACCCAGGCTGTCTGGCTGTTTACTACTCCCTGGGCTTGAGTTTATTTGAGTATATTGAATACAGTAATATAAGATGACATAATGAAGCACCCCTTACACAGTACAGTGGCAACTCTCAATGGGAGTTTGGCAGATAGATGCTGTTATTTTTGAGGAGATAAGGGCTCCAATTGCTCACAGCTTCCATAACTTCTGCTGACAGATTGTGATCTCAGTCCATGTGTTTATGTTGGCTAGTTCCTGCTTTAAATTGGATTAATCAAGATGTGTGTTCTGATATGTGTTTGTGTGTCTGAATGATCCTCCAAATCCTAATTCCATTTTGAATACAAATGTGCTTTTGTGATATTTATATATTTTAAAGAAGAGGCATCTTTCAGTACCTACCTCAGGAGCAATTCCACAACCGCTGAGCTGATAATGAACGTGAAAAATACATTGCATCTTGAGGTATAAATTCAAACTTAGATTCCCTGTCATCACTGTCAAATAGAATCCAGATAAGCAGAGCAGGAAATTATTCCTAGAATGTACTGTTTTTCTTTCTTTTTTTCCCAGTTACTGCTGAACTGTTACAAAATGTCCTGTTTTTTTTTTTTATTATTATTAAAAAAAAACCCACTAACATCATCATTACCACTGTATAATAGTTGTTTGGCTAACGGTCCATTAGCAGCCTCAACAACGAGTGGTGTTTTGTGTGTCTCTAAAATTCATCCAAAGACATGCTGAAAAATGTCCACTACTCAGCATCACTGATGAAGTGTCTGTGAATGTTCAAACCCACACCACTAAAAGCCTGGTTTTAAGAATTCTGCAATGTTTGTCACCTGATACGCATACTGTTTATAGTGGCCTATTTAGAATACAAATCTTAAAGACTGAATCCTTGAATGTGAGTCAGAATGTGAATCTCACTAAGATCCTTGTGCAGCTTTCCCATCCTTTTTTTTCTGCTTTATTTTTACTCCACTTAGCACCCAGGTACCACCTCCAGTTCCTTTATTCAACGCAGATTTTTAGTCGTAAACTTTCTTTTTCACTATTTCACTAAACCTGTTGGTAATTGGTATACAGATTTGCGGAGGGTCACTTCATTAGCTGAATGAAGCTTTTTCATGGCACACATTTTGACATTTCGCTGCCAGAACAGCACAGGTTGAATAAATGCCTGGCTACGGTCCTGGTGGTGTCCCTGATTATTGGGAGCCTTAAACAGTTTAGTTGTTGTGTTCAAATGGCATTAGCTCCACCTGGAGTTTACCAGCCATGTCTGGTTAAAACATCTCATGCAGTTTTGTTGTAGACTTGCCAACATTTTCTTTTCTGCTAATAAAAGCGAAGGTAGTTTGGCTGAGTCAATGCAGTCCCTAAACCTGTCACAATACATTTACAGAGAAAAACAAAACAAAAAAACTACAGTAGACAAAAGAGAACAATTGTGAACCAAGTGTGATTTTTATGTCATCTTCAGCGCTGACATTGTTGTGAATGTTGCTAAACATAGCCATGTTGCTTAACTAATGCGATTGCAGTGTTGGAGAAGAGCTTGCAAAGTGTTGTATTAAATGAAGATTCACTTCACTGACGAGAACTGTTGCAAGTTAAGCTACATCAACATGGCAAAAGTAGTTTACTAAATCAGAAGTTATTGTAAAGTTATTTATTATTGGCACTTATATAAAATCATCTAGACAGTGGTTAGCTGCTGACGAGCTACGAGTTGGTGTTTGCAGACTGAACTACAGATTTGTACGTGATATCACAATCAAATGGAAGTGCTTTGGTTGCCTACGCATAAACAAAGCGGTGACAAAATAAAGGAAAAACCAACGAAAAGTGTCTTAGTAAGGTGTTGGGCCACCATGAGCCTAAATTCTACTGGTTGGATGGAACACCATTATTTCAAAAATATTACTTCATTTTGTGTTTTAAATGATGGCGGTGAAAAGAAATGTCAGTCCACAATCTGCCATATGCTCAGCTGGGTTGAAACACAGAAAGGCCGTTTTTAGTCTTTCACACCAAATATCTGGAGCAAACTCCCAGAAAACTCTACATCTGCCGCAAAACTTTTTTGTTTGGCTCTGCCTTTCATCAAATAACGAATATTTGAACCTGCACTTTTCACTTTCCATTTTGTGTTATGGTTTAAATTCTCTATTTAATTCTTATAACTGTGTTGGTGTTTCTTGTTATATATTGCTTCATGTTCCTTTCACAATTTTCTTGATGCCATTATGTTTCATGGAAAACACTGTGAATATCCTGGGTGCTGAAATGTACCATACAAATAAACTTGCCTTGACATCTGAGGCCTGAACTATAAAACAAATTACATACAATCCTAACTCAAGTTACCTTTTTGTTATCTGGCTTCACTTAGTCGAACGGGTCAGCGGGTCAACCAAAGGTTTCTGAATGCAGCTGTGACCTTTTCATGTGAAAAGGGTAATGAGTGCTCCAGAAGACCAGGTGCAAACCTGGATTAGTTTAGATCCACAAACTTCCCATGAAAAAAATATAATCCTAAATGAATATGAGAAGTTTTAAAATATAATACAGCACAATTTGCCCAATATATTCAAACACAGCTCCTGCAGCCAAAGCAGGAAGCAATACTGGCCAAAAAAAGAAAATGCTGACCGTGTTGATGTGCAAGTTAATAGGCTTATCAACATCACTGCCCCATCATTAAGGGATGAACAGATCTGACTATAATTACAATTGTGTAAAGTAACTTACTTAGATGTAATGCTCTTAGTCAAGAGCCAAGACTGAGTTTAACATCATCATTCGTCACAAGATTGGGTAGTAATATTGAAGATCCCTTTGAGCAGCTCATAAAAAAAACTTTAAAGAATGAAAAATCAAGCAATAAAAGTGAAGCTTTTTGTGTTGAAGTGTGGAGGATGAATTCAGTGATCTCACATTCAATCTTATTCTTATATTGTTGAAGGCAATGTTTGCTTTATATTGTCATCTGCAACCTTGGCGATGTTAAACAGTTTTGAGAACAAGCCAAGAACATATATAATTCAAACCAATAGACAGACTCGCTGCAAATCTTATAAAGTCAACAAATAGGCTGTAAAGCTCCCGTGCTTTAATCAGTTTCTGTTTTAGGGTATTATCGCCATACAAAGGGACACAGAAGAATGAAATGGCTTCAAAATCACTTACAGCACAAAGAACTCTTACCTTTCCCTTTCACTATTCACAGGGAGCAATTTTCTAGGGACGGTGATGCGGCTTTCCAAAAAATCTGATCAGTAAGTCGATGGTGTTTTGCTCTGGAGCAGGTTATCTGTGCAGCATAAGTATCCATGGCGATACACCCCAGTGAGAAGTGAACCATTGTTATAATTTTTAAAAACCCAGGGTTAAACATGAAGTAACGCGCTAACCCCAGAGCCTGCTTTGTAGTACAGGCCTCTGTTGACTGCGAAGGCCGCAGACTACTTCAGTGACCCCTTGTGCCCTATGGATGGAGGCATCATCATCCTGGAAGAGACCATCAGGACAGAATTATTTCATCATAGGTGACCACTGAGAACAACTTTGAACTCATTTGCAATGACCCTTCCCTCTAATTGGACAAGTGATTCTGAACTATGCCACCAAAACGTCCCAACAGAATAACAGAGCCCCTGGATCCCTTCACTGCACAGATTTAGGTTTAGTTTATTGCTCATCTCTATGTCTGTTTATGGCAGTAACGTCACATACTGACTCTTAGCTTTATGTCCAACCGCACTTAAAGCGCCACTGTGCTTGTTGCTTCAGAAATGCTTGCAAAAATGTAGCTTGCGTAAACAGTAACATACTACTTGATCAATGAAAGAGCTTCACTGCTGGAAAGAAAAAACGGTGCTGTTGTCACCGCGCTCCTGAGGAATGTGGTTCAAACACTGCTAACCCAAGACTGTGTGATCCCTGCTTCAACTGACGGCTAACTAACTCTGCAAAAACATCCGCTGTTGTACCAATTGTGTAGTATTTTATTTACATTTCTTGTCACACTGTTGTATTTTTAAGTCATGTCTTATCTGTACTCTTAATCTTGCATTCATTACCACTAAATTTCCCTAAATCTTGTCCAGCCTTGGTCTTACACCACATACTGAATCCAACACAGGACCACATAAACACTCCACAGGAAAATAATAAGAGATGGATAGGGAGAGAGCGGGCAAAAAAGGGAACTGCCAATCACAGCATTTAACAGGACAAAAAAAACATAACCAGCCACAGGGCCTAACAGGAAAAAAAAGGAACTGTGGATACAAATGTTGGAGCTCATCCTTGGGACCAAAGCGCTGGGATGAGAGAGGTGGTAAAATGCCTACATGTACATACGGAGGAAATTGGCTGAGCAGCTACCCGTTAATGCAGAGTCGTACTCTTTCTGAAAGGATTAGAATCCATTGGCTAACTAAGCAGATATGGAGAGCACTCTGCCAATCAGAGACAGCAAAATATAAAGGTCATTAGGACCTCCAAAGGCCAGGAAGACAGGCCAACCTGTGTATTATTCTGTTTTTGTTTTTGTTTTTGTTTGGGAAAAGGTTTTATGTAGCCACAAGACAATGTTCAGACACACTCCCTGCTAATAGTAAGCTGCAGGTAAAAAGGTTAACCCACATTCACATGGATACAAGCCACTTGGACGTGGCCTTGTCAGCCCTTTTTAGACAGAAGACAATTTCTGGGGAGAGAAGCTCAGTTCAAAGGGAGCCAGGTTCAGTGTTTTTGATTCACATTTAAAACCTTTTGATGGAACTTCTTTTTTATAGTCTCAGTCTCACAAACAGTTTTAGATTTGTTGAAAAAAGGTAGGCTGAGGATTTGGTGAGTTAAGTAAGAGCCAGTGCAGCGAGGCTACAGGATAATCAAAGTCCAACACTGTTAACTACATCTCTACAAAAAGAAAATCTGCGACTGGGACGATCAATCCATGTTGAAGGTAAAAATGTCAGAAAAAAATGATCAAATGCCACATGCGAGGCCTATCAACACACAAAAGTTCTCACCTAAACAGACTGAGGGTTTCTGTACCATATAAAGCATTTCATTTGCAGCCACATACAGGACATTTGTCGAGACGATTCATGCTTTAGATAGTGGGATGGATGGTAGCAGCTAAACTACTAGCAGGTACTACCTTCAAATAAGATTAATAGAGAAAAAGAATTCAAGAAATACATCCATTGTTCTGTTAGGTGCCACGGAGCTTATATTTATTTAAAAGTGTGGCTGAGGAGGTGCTGGTTGCACTAAAATGAATATACTTCTGAATGGTTTTGGCCAAAAAAAAAGACCCAAATCCTGAAGACCAGAAGAACTGATGAGGTCCAAGAATCCCACTTGGAGATTTTTTGGATCCAGAAATGTTCTGACAAGGTTCTGCATAATTCCATTAACATTTCTAGTGGGAGGTTTTCTTTTAGTCCCCAGAATGTTTTCCTTATTCCACCAGGACCAACCATGACTGGCCTTAAATACTGCTACACGTCATTTGAAATAAAAATACTAAATCGATTTAGTCAAATGAATGACAAAAGTGGACATTTTCTTCCATTGCAAAAACTTCAATATACTTGCATTTAACATAAAACAAAATTGAACACACTTGTAATGATTTGGTTCCCAAAACTAGGAACCTTTATAGTGTTGATCCTTAAAGAATCTGTTCAGGTTTAGAATATATTACTGTGTTAAATAACGATTTTTTGATTGATTATTTCTAATTGTGTTAAAATAGGCCACACCTGGAGTTGCAGTCATACAGAACATTGCTGTTAACACCCCTTTCTACCTTAATAAGTTGTTCCAGTTGAGCTGATCACCTGGAGGTCACGTGGTGCCCACGTAACAAAGTCCACTTTGCCAAACGCAAGGTTGCGCGAATATTAAATCTTAAAGATGGTTCAAACATTTAAAAAGGCCAGAAAAATAAAAGAACCTCGAGGCTGCGCACTTTGTGCCACTGTCGACATCTAATAAGGAGCCTGTGTAAAAGCTACACGCTTGTAAAGCAGAAGTTTGGCGTCTGACGCCTGATGAGTTTGCCACACATTCGGCCCACAGAGACTCCAATCGCGTTTTACAGACTCATTTCATTTGCAACCGTAAAACCGCGGAGCTCCCCGTCGGAGAGAGGGATTGAAATATCGGGGTTCTCGGGATACACGTCAGCGCTGTCGGCTGTTTGATCCGAAGCTCCAACGAGTGTTTCTTTAAGTGCGTGTGTGGAGTTTTCCTGCACCGGGTGATAGGAGGGGTTGGAGAGTGACGCTGGCTGCGCCTTGGTGCTGAGCGGAGCGCTCACCTGCAGATGAGAGAGCCGGGGAAACTCGGGGCAGAGCTGCAGCACACTCACGGAGCGCACGGAGGGACGTAAACGAGCAGGCTGACCAAGCAAAAAAAAGGGGGGAATTAGAGAAATAATTGGAGAAGATTCACGGAACAACCCTCTTTCTGGTTCCTTGTCCAGGCTGCCTTGACTCGCTTTGCTCGCCATCATGAGAACTGACTTCGCTCTGGTCCTGACAGCAGCCCTTCTTCTGGACACATTCTGGGTGAGATTTCTCTTTTTTTGTTTAGTTTTTTTTATTAGTTGTGATACAACACAGAAGCTTGGGTAAAGTCATGTCCGTGCAGAGTGCTGCAGCAGCAGCAGAAGCGCAGCGCTGGTCGTTATTGCCCTACAAGTACGCTAATTGGTTCCTTAATGAATTTAGATATATAAGAGAGGGGGGAAAGTGAGTCTTAACCACCCTATGTGTTTGATCTTCGTCGCATTTTCTCTTCAATTGCTGCCTGATCGTGGCTGGACATCAAAAAATCCTACACAAGTTCTATTCCGGCGCAATCTAACCATCCGGGGGGATATTCTTTATCAAACTAGTCCTCTGGCGTCTTTTGGCTGCAGCAGCCTATAAATCGTCATCGATCAGAGAGAAATAGCCTACGAAAAGTGAAACTTTGAAGTTGTAACGTGCTATTCAACCTTTTCTCGTCATATAATCAATAAACCTGAATTAAGTCGGCGCCGGTGGGCAATTCCCAGCGGCTCTCCAAGTAGCTCCTAAATCTTTCCCTGCCTGCCGCTCATGACAAAAAGCATTGCTCGCCTATTGCATAAATTTAGGGGGAAAATGACACTAAGATAATTTCTCTCCTGCGTTATTCCCTCCCGGGTCCAGTGTGCGATGCCTCCTCTTCATTCCAGTCCAGCCAGTCTTGGCACCAGTGTGTGTGTGTGTGTGTGTGTGTGTGTGTAGGTATGAGTGTGTGCGCACACATTAACTCGTGCGTCTGGAGTGGGTCAGATCGTTCAATTTAACCAACAGTGAGCACTAAATGCTGGGTGTAAAGTTGTCTGCAGACCGTTTGAGGAGTGCACACACACACAGAGACACATGTACTGCTCTGTTCCTCTCTGGACCCTCTGCTAGTGTAAGACTCACAGTAAAGAGGCAGGAAATTATGCTGCATTCATGCAGGCTTTTGTGTGTGTGTGTGTGTGTGTAGGTGTGTGTGTGTGTGTGTCTCAAACTAAATCTGTTCTCATTTCATTTAGGCTGCTTTCTTTCTTTATGGAGCGAGTTACACATCCCCCCCAAACCCACAGACACTGCACTGTCTGAGTATTTAATCAGCCGCAACCCAGAAAGCATATAGTTAATAAACTTGTTGAATATATAAACCTGCAAACTGCTGCTCTATATGCTGCTTTTCCTCCAAGGCTCAGAGCCAAAGAAGAGGGAGAGAGAGAGAGAGAGAGAGAGAGAGAGAGAGAGAGAGAGCAGAAATCAATGGAATCCATGTTTATCGATGTCTTACATTGTATTTTCTTTCTTCCAGAGGAATAATGGGGAGCATGCTTCCAAGGGTCCCTGCCGACCGGGCTTCTCGCAAAGCTTCTACTCTGTGCTGATTTCAAGGGATGTAATGCAAGGCCAGGGCGTACTCAAAGGTAAGCCCTTTAATTGGCGAGTCAGTTATATTATAAGTTGTCAAAACTGTGTTACAGTGTGAGTGAACGGCTTCCCTCTCTGCGCTGAGGCCAATGAAAGGAAATGGTGAAGTGTTTTTTCCCTCAGTGCCCTTACTGAAGTAGCACTGTGCACTGCATCTGGGAAACTGATGTAAAACTGAGGAATTTAAAGATTAAATTCAGTCACATTGATGCATACATTTGCGGCTGAGCCTGATGTCACATATTGAAAACAGGAGCAACTCAGTGCTGTAAAGTAATTCCATTTGCTTTTGCAGTCTGCAAAAAATTACTGAGGGCTCCCAACAAAGTACCACGCAGGCATATTTTGACATTTTTAAAGCAAAAATGTAAATGAGTACAACACATGCCATGTGTCGGATACAAGTCTGTTACTTTTTTGGATACATTTGCTAGAATTTGTTTCCCGAGATCATACAACCTCTTCGATGATATTGGCATCACTCTCTCTGTCTTCTTTACAACAATTTTACGTACTATCACCTTCACACTACAACGTCTTACCCAGCTGTGTGTGTTGCTCCAGTTGTACAGTGAGCCAACCAAGTTTGAGGACCCGATAGTGCAGGAAATGGAATCGACATCCTGTGTCTAATCTGGCACTGCTCCTGCCAATGTGGGCTAATTGCAATTCTCTATTGATCCCAATGGTTTTTTCTCATAGCTCAGCTAAGCTGCATTGTTTTGCTGTGGGCGCACAATAGCTCTTTTGTGGGTCGACTGTGTCTTCGGCAGCTGCGCGGTATATATTTCTTACTCTCCTTAGCCGTGAGAGACCTGGCAGGGATACAGCTGTCTAGACTCTCTCTCCTGAGTCTGCGCGTGCACACAGACACACACACACATATGCCTTTTAGAGGATATACAGTGCGGTATATTATTTTTTGGTCGCTTTATCTTGTGTGTCTTTATATGTATTTGTTCATAGTCGGCGTGATATAAGATGGGAGGAAGGTATCAGCTTGATTTAAGTGTTTCATTAACTTCAGTATATTGTATCCTGGCTGGAAGTGGGATTGGATGTGGGGCATTGTCACTGGTAGCGAGCTTGCTCTCAGTGTGGTAGTGATATCTTCAGCCCAGCAGGGGGTGTCAACACAATCACAAACAATCGCAGAATGAGCCATCACTGCTGCACAGGAGCCATTTATTTCAGAGAGCATTATTTATCTAGTTTGGTCTCAGGGAGATGAAATTGTCTCTGTATCTCCATTCACACATAAACTAATCTTTAGTGGTCTAACATGTTTGTTTTCAGTATTAGGAATTCAATTTACCACTTACAGCCGAGGCTTCCGTGTGATTTGAGTGTACACTTTGTTATTTTTCTAACGCAAAGCCACACTTCAGCCAGCTTCAGACGTAAACCGCTAATAAATCACGACAGGCCCCCGTTAAAATCAAACAGACTTGCAGTTCATTTGCAGCATCCGCTTTAATCACAATCAAAGCGTATCTTTTAATTTAACGTTTTGCATTAGTTTCATCTTGTGTTGCTTGACAAGGTCTTTGCTAAAGTGACACATTCACAGCTGCATTGTCATCTTTTTCATGTGTCGGAGAGCACAGCTGCAGTAACCAGGCAGACAGACATCTAGACAAATAAATACACATCCTATGTGAGTTACAGGGCTCAGGCAGTTGATTTATAGTTGGTAAGGGTGTCACTGGAGGGAGGCAGGAAGCGGCTCTGGAAAGGCTTTAATAATAACATTGTTTAACCCAAAACCGTCAGACGGGGGCAGGAGTAATGACACCCGCTCATGCACACACATACACACACACACACACACAAACAAACATATATATATATATATTCATGTTAGTCGCTGGGGGGAATAATGGGAAGGACGGAACTAGGACCTTGGCCGTGATGGGGAGGATGCCTGGGTCTAGACAGGAGGTCAGCAGGGAAGAGGAGGAGGGTGCTACATTTCACATTTGATAATTTTTGCGCCACTCTGATGTACAAAATTGCCTTAAATAAAAAAAGTAAAAGACAGAGTTTGCTTTTGAAACTGCAAATATGATGACAAAGCCACAGCTAAATCTCATCGCAGAGTCACACTGCAGTTTTTATGGAGTCATATTTTGTCCAAAGTGTGTGAAATAGCTTTTCATTTCCTATTTCAATTTTTGCATTGCATCTTTTAGTAAAAAGCAGCTGTTCATGTTTCGTTTTTAAAAAAAAAAAATCTTTTCCTTTGTCTCTCTTATACCGTCACTTACATTTTCAGCCATCTGATGAGTCATTTACAGCTTCTCATGACTTTGTTTCGGATTAATCTTCTTTTAATGAACAGTGATGCTTATTTAGATCACTTTCTTAAAAAAAAAAAAAAATCCTGATGATGTTGCCGACTGAGAGTTTTTCATTGATAAGTACAGTCTGTGCAATAAACATTTCGAAGTAGAAATTCTGCACATTGCATTGTTCTGGCTGTGGGAATTGATTTGCTCTGATCTGGAAAACCCCTGCCAGTTAGAAAAGCTTAAACACACGTAAAATGTCTGAAACGCATAAACCAGGACACTGCTTAGTGTCTGCTGGTAGATTATAAATCTGGATTGTAAGCAGCATTTTTGGTGGCTATTTTTTAGAATCTGACTTTCATATATTAGACAAAATGTGCCATTACAGGTGGAGATCTGCCAAGCTTTACACCTGACCGACACAAACATACACATACACCGGTCACACCTACATATCGTCTCTTTTTAAAATCGCTACTCCCTACCTGAACGCAATGCTTTCTAAGCTCCTGTTGTGTTCCAGTCGTGTCGAAACACAACAGTCAGTTGTTAAAATAATATGTGGATCATAGATGCTGTCACGATGTTTGGACTATTTGTATCCCACTGGCGAGAGACTATGAGTTGGACCCAGGCCAGGCTCACACAGATAAACAGAGCCAACGAACGTAACCTCATCCCATGTGTCCCTGCATCCCTCTGCTGATTCTGTTCCTGGTAATGAAATCCAGGGCTGGTGGTTTCAGCTCAGTGAGCCCACTCTGCTGACCTTGGATTTTGTTTGGGTTACTCGTGGTTTTTTTGGGCAGCCCTCACTTTTCTGTATGTGTGACTGTGGTTGTGTTTGTCTGAGTGTGTTTTTAAGAGAGAGAGAGGAAACAGGGATTGAAAGAGAGATTGGGTAAAATCTGACGTGTGATGTGTTTCTTTGGGACGTGTCAGTACCTGAGCTATAAGGAGGCTGACGTCCACAGTGTAGCTTCTTAGAAGGAGATTTTTCCCTGCAGTCATCACTTTGTTTTTAGAAACTCCACTGATGCTTGGCTCCATTTTGAAAATGAGACGCCTCCAGTAACTCATCAGCCAGAATGAAAGGCCCCCAATGTCTGTATTAAGGTGACCATATCTGACTTTAACCCTCCTGGCCAGGCTCAAGGCGTGCTATTGTGCTCATAAATACATTTTTCTGATGCACTAAGCACTCTTTCTCTTTGTCACACACAAATGCACACTTTCTTTCTCTTACACACATATGGTTACACCCGGTGTCTGTTGCAGTGTCTTTACATGCTGCCGTTAAGTAGAAATTCACCATGCAGCTGTTGCCGTTTAAATCTATGCCTTGCCTTTCTGACCCAGATCCTCTCTCTCTCCCGTCAGTGCCACCTTGTTTCTATCACATTCATAGCATATTTTGGCTTTTGCCCACTTCGAGAATTGCCAGAAACCAGAGGAAACGCACAAGAGATTTTTGCATTCTGAATAAAACAAATTGTTCAGAGCTGTAATTTTCTCCAGCATAATATTTCCAGAAATCTCTTCCAGCAGGCATCTAGAAGGCCCAGGGTGATGAGTCTCGCTTTTGCCTTCGTCGGTGAAGCTTTCCTATGAGGCTTTAGGTGATTTTTCAAAATCCAATAGCCGCGCTGTTACTTTGCTGTAGGCTTTGTATTCTGAACATCATTTTTCAACTTGAAGTGCAGAAGTTGATATACAGTAAGTATCAATTTCACCCCCAGTTTAATGCACAGAACTATTTTCGTATTAAAAAAAAAAAGACTCACCATCACAAATAACCTTACAGGATCCGGTGCCTTAGGTTTTAATAATACACCAGAAATGAGAGCACAATTTCCTGCCCTTTTTTCCCCCCAAAAATCAGAACTCACACACACACACACACTCTTTACTGGTTCATAGGGCTGATGATGTGGGGACAGAAGTCTGCTTCGAAGGCCCGACTCATGGGATCCTGAATAAAAGATGCCATTTCTTTTCACATGTTCCATAGGGATGGACAATACATCAGTTTTCTCTTCCCCTTCACCCTCAAACAGAATTAGATTGTTTTGATTTCCTGTTTACCTTTTGCCCCAAATCTCATGACACACAGCCTGCAGTGTTATCTGGGTCGATAGCAGGCAGACGTCCTCACGGAGATTAGACATTGTTGGAATATAGCCTCCTTTTGTTTCTGTCTGCATCTGCCTAAATCATTCACATTGTTTCCTCCCTGTCTTTATTAACTTTGGATCATGGTGTCTTACTTTATTCTAGCCTTATGTGAAGTCCTATCTCCCTTTGATTCTCAAAGATTCTCTGCAACCGCCCCCCTCCCATACACGAATCTAATCCCTGCTATAATGCAAAATAACAACACAAATCCTTACTCTGTCTAGGCCATCTGTTTGAACCATTACAAGGTTTATAGCTAATTTTTGTGAGGATATTCATTCGGAGAGACAGGAGCAGACACATCCATTTTCACTGGTTATTAATTACAGCGATGCATGAGGCTGACATTTGTTGGATATTTTGTGAAGCAGTGAAGACACTCCAGACAGACTGAGGTGCTGGTTTATGCTCTTCAGGCCAAAGGCTAATGCGACCTCAGGGAGCTGTTACAAATATCCAGTTGACACATATTTACTGAACGTGCAATGTTATTCCTGATGTATGCGTCGGGTAGTTTGCACGAGTTTTGTGTGGATTTTCCACAGGGGGTCGTACGGATGATTTAGCCACATGGTTGAACATTTCTTTCCCCATTAATGTCTAGACATGAGTGTTTTATGAGATAAACGGGGAGGGGGAGGCGGGGTACACCTGCAAGAGTGCCTTTTGATTAATACTATTAGGCTTGGGAGACCATGCTGTGGAATGGTTATGTGCTTTTGTATGCTCGCCGTGCGCATATTTTGCTTGAATGTACTGTGTGCAATGAGGTAGTTGACTGACGCTCGGCGCATAGCAGGTATTCTCCAGGTTTTTCCAAGCTGGTCATTAGAAAGGCAAGCAGGAGAGAATGAGAAAAGAAAGAAAGCAGGTGGAGGCCATTATTTTTTAATGGGTTTTTTGACATCTTCTCCCTTTGTTTTGAGAGGAGGGACAAAGGAGACAGGGGAGGAAGGGGGGGAAAAAAAAATGTGGGAGACTTCCTGCAGATTGAGTTACTCTGCGGCGTGTGTGAACTCTGCATCCTTGTCATCTGCTTGGTACATTAAGAGACCTCCTGCCTTGGTATGATGGGCCTTCTGGGTTTCTACAGGACCAAGGTTATGGCCCTCGTGAAGACATTAAACCCATTTAAATACTTTGCTTGGACTCTGGCTCTTTAATGCACAGATGGTGTGTATGGGCTCTGAAGGCTGCAAGATGACAAGGGGACATTACCAGCTCTCTCTCGTGCCCTCTCTCTCTCACACACACACACATTTCTCTGAGGTTAAGGAGGTTTTTTCGTCGGTGGTGTCAGATTAAAACTGCAGAGCGGCTGTTGTAAGGTGTCCCTGTTGTCTTTGGTGAAATAGTTTTTCGTGAGGAGTGATGTAAGGCGCTTTTTTTTTCTTTTTTTTTTTCTTTTCGCTGGGATGTGGTGGACAGGGATTACACCAGCAGGATAATGGTAAGCCTACAAGGCTGTTTTCTCTTTGCTCGAGAGTCACACTGACCATGTCCTTCAGCTGGGTGACTGTCAGACAGAGGGCGAAATAGAGGGGTGGAGTAGATGGGAGACTTTCCCTCTCAGCAGTGTTGAAGAGGAAGCACAAGATAAGATTCTGTTCCCTGAAGCAGCCAGTGCGTTTTCATATATGGTGCTGCTTACTGATTCATTCATGCAAGCGCACACGAGGAAACACAGAAACCCACGATGGTGCTCTAAAATAAATGGGATCCAGATTTCCTCTCCCAGGCTGCTCACCACTCCAATATAACTCTGGCCTGGACCCAGACACTTTGGTGTCCTCACTCACTCCCCACTCCTTTACTGCCTCTGTTTGTCTATAGCAGCATTTTAATTACACCCTAATTGATTCGGTTAGAAATTAAGCCACTGCGTAGACAACCAATAAAGTGATGATTCAGCTATCACGGCTCCATCACTTTTTATTTTGTCGGTGTGCCATAATAAAGACAGGCAGCGCGAGCAGAAGAGACGAGGGTGACACCATTTTGGAGCCAAAGCTTTCTTTCTATGACTATTTTAGCACTGACCAAATTAAAAATGTATGAGTTCACTTTGGATAATTCCCCTCTTCTCAGAAAATCCTTAACTCTAGTTTCTTGTAACAAAAACATAATTAAAGAGAAGTGGACTAAAATCTCATTTACAGCCATTGTCATGAGAACACTTCATAACAGCGAAAGAATATGAAAAATGGTTCAGCGTTCTCACCTATAACCCAGCACCTCCATTATCGCTGGTTTTTGCCTAGTTTCACCAAGCTGAGATCAGATCATTATTTTTAATTAATGAGACTTCTGTCCATTTCTCCCAGTTTTCTAATCAACAGCACGAGTGTATGATCTCTCTGTGGGCAGGACAAATCCAAGAGCATTACAGCCTCATATGCTATTCCCTTTGCTTGAAGATCCCTTGTCTTTGTTAAGGGAGGATGAAACGAAGGATGGAAGCCCTCAGAAGACATGGCTGTCTGGTAATCACTAATTGTGTCCTGAACTCCTTGTGAATGTTCCCCATTAAGTTCTTAAGTTCAGCACACAGTCGAATCATTGCCTCTGAACAGGGAAGCTGTGCAGAAACACTGGGGACAGAGGGAGAAAAAGATAGAGGACTTGGGGGTCGACAAACAGAGTGCCAGTAATGTTAATTAATCAGAAGACAATGATGAGTCCCAGGGTGTCTGGGCCCACGCTATTCAACAGGTTAAAAGCTAATAAGGGGCTAACAAAGGCGCTTCCAGAGGAACCCTGGTCTTTGCAAACAGTGTGTGTTATTTCATGTCAAGATAGATGTTGGCTTTTTGACAGACTTTATTGATTTCCCCAAAGGGGGAATTCTTATAACTCCCTGTGGTTTTGGGAAGAGGTAGCCGGATAGTTAGGCACTCCTTTGAGTTTGTGGTCGATGTTACATTGTTGCTCAATGATCGATTTTTCTAGGGGCACAAATAACTTTCACACCAATCTTTTCCCCTTAAGAATCTGTCAATTTCTATTTTTCTATCAACAAATATCTTCTAATTAATAACACCTGTAGGCTGATTTCTTTCAATAACCAAAAACTAAAGATATGAAATTTAGAAACGGTGTTATGTAAAACAGGAGGGCTGAGCCAGGAAACATTTGCTTGATATTTGGCTCAAAAGATTAAGTAATGATCAAGATAGAGGGGTTTACGTTGGTTTGATCATTACTTAATAGTTGTCTACTTTTTTCAGTGCTACATTTTAGATCAAGTGTGCTTAATAGACTTGTAGTTTATCCCCCACTGTGGATTTGTCAAGTGTCATATCCAAAGTAGAGAAGACCAAAGTATACTGTCTATGATCTCTGATGTCTGATGTATAGCTCAACTGTAATCCATCATTTATTGCTTTAAAATGCTCGATGATGACGTGAATAATTTAAGCTCTTTACATGTGAGTATGCATGTGTTGGAGCATACATCCATATATTTCTATGTGTGTGTAGGAAGGCAAAGAGGACGCTGTCGAAACTCAAAGAATTGGTAATTAAAGCTCAAAACAAGCTACAGTCAGTACAGATGAGGAACGGTTGCTCTTTACAGGCAAAGGACACAAGAACATAAAACAGAATTAACAGACTTATTAAATTTTGTGATTAATGTTGATGTACAATCTGAATAGTCAGAACAGTGTTACAGTGAAACAGTGACTTCTCAACTAAAACACATTTTAGCTCCTGAAGTCGCTGTTGTTTGTACAGTCTCATTCATTTGTTTTGCTCGTTAATTATCCGTGAATGTCAGCTTGACATTACAGCATAGATGGTGGGCCAAATTCCTGTTTGTCGTTCTTTTTTTTTCTTTTTTTTCCGTCTTTTGTGTTGTAAGAGCCAGCAGGGTGGTTTCAAGAAATCACATATTTTAAGTGTGAAACTCAGTGGTATACCTCTTTCACAATAAAATGCAAATAATAAGTTAAAAAAAAATGTCTTAGATTGTCACAGCTGTGGCAACGGTTGTCATGGAGTGTTAATAACTTGCACATACTCAGTTACTCTGTTAACATTTGCACTGCACTAAGCAATGAATACATGCCCTTATAAACTGATGATGGCTGTTGAATTTAGGGTTACAATGCAATCCACGGCACTGTAGTGAGTCTATTTTGGATTTCTACTGCAGTGGCCGCTGTTTATTTCAGCTACAGTACCGTGTTGAAACAACACTCGAAAATAATTATTTTGTGCTGAACAATTGATCAGCAGGATGCAGTTTGTTTTACAATCTGGGTGTAATTTGTTTGCTGCATTCGAGTATGAGCCTTGAAGTTTGGAGGGCTTGCTTTGTCTAAGACGCCAAAGAACCAGAAGCATGTGGAGCTTAACCTGCTGTTCATTTTAACATGAAGGCTACATGCTTTATAAAAAAAAAAAAAACAAAGCTGATGGCTGCTGTGGAGAGCTGTTGAGGCGTTCGCTGATATTCTATACAGCTCTGAGTCATGAGCCGAATGCCGAAGATTGGTATGTAGCAATGCAGCATTTCTCTGTTTGTAAGTGTAAAAAAAGGCCTTGCAATACTATTGGTCAAACGCCATTACCAGTGAGTCGGCCGTTTCAAGTCTTGGGACCAACGCTCTTTTTAAAAGTACATTGGCCAGAATCCCTTTCTTCTCCTTCTCCCTATCTGACTATTGTCTTTTTCAGCACATCAGAGGACGAGGCAAAGAGCGAGGGTAATGAAAGGCCCCGCTTTCCTCCTCTGGGCCTGGGAGAATGTAGAGTAGCAGATAAGTTGTCTAGCTCTGAGTCTGAGAATGATCAAAAACAAAGTGAATCCTGTGGCTGCAGAGGGAACAAGCTCCTGTGAGAGAGAGAGGAGGGGGGGTAGAAGGGAAGGGAAGGGCGAGGGAGGGAGGAGAAGGGCTAGAGGAGCAGCCATGCTCAAGAGAAGACAATGTTTGCTCATCTCTGAGATGGAAGGCGATGAGGAGCTGCAGACAGGTTGGCGAGCGAGCAGGCAGATGGACTCGTTTCTCTGCTTGAAGCTTGGACATGGATGCACAGGAAGACCGGTTCGCTCTGGTTTATGTAGCAAAACTTTGGTGGTCTTACGTGATGATTGGCATGTTGGTGGTGCCTCAGTGTACAGTGGAGATAATGAATGTTTTATTTCCATCTTATGAACTGGGCTTTGGGAAATTTTTTAGCTACGCACAATTAAATATCACACGTGCACATGATGCATGTACACACACACACACACACACACACACACAAAACTATATATGCACATATGTTGTTTGTCGTCCCTAGAGGTGGGAGGCAGGGCCCTGGTCTGGGGGCGTGATTATCCTAAACAGAGAATTGAAAGGATTACAAAGCGATGCTGTAATCCAGCTGTCAATCCCACACCTCATTAGCAAACATAGGTTTCAGAAACGGCAAAAGTAGAGGGGGGAAGATAGAGGGGCAGGGAGACGGGGGGTAAGGGGGAATAGGCGAAGGGATAAAGAGAAATGGAGTAGGAGGGGAGAAAACTCAAGTAAGGGAGGAATGACAAGGATATAAGAGAGTGGGAGGAAGAGGAAACCAAAGAGAAGAGGGGAGGAGGAGTAGAGGTAACAGCCTCGCTATTCTGCTCAGGGGGCTCTGCGGAGAGTTTTTATTAAGCTTTCATCTGCCTTTCCTCTCCTCCTTTACCTCTCTCCGCTCCCCCACCCCGGCAGCACTAACAAAAGCAGATGCAGAGAGCGCTAGCCATGTCAGTCACGTCTCAAACCCACAGTTCTGCTTGTAATTCCCCGATTAATTAAGAACAGTGATTTGTTAATTTAATTGTAGGTGTTGGGTCGTTTTTTCATCCCCGTCTCTGTTGCTTTCTTCTGCCGCTTGCTCCCTATCATCCTCTTGGCAGGCTAATTTGCCCTGCAGCTTTGAGGAGGGGAAATGAAAGGTATAGCAGAGGAAGCCTTCAGATGGTTTATTAAGAATTGATTTGCCACAGTGGCAAAGAGACAGACCGTGGGGAGATACATGCTGACGTGCCTCCCAGGCAGACACCCCCGGGCTGTGGGGGAGAGAGAGAGAGAGAGGTTCGGAGACGGAGAGAGGGTGTGGGAGTAAAAAGAGATTATTGTAATGTTGTCTGGGTGTCTTCACCAAGTGCAATTCAGAACCGCTGCCAATCGACCACCAGCACATAACGAAATCTGGATCCGTTGTACTCTCAGTAGTGTTGATCTTTTCGCTTCGTACTTGTGGCCGTTCTCTTCCCCCCTCCGCATGATAAAGTAGTTGGCAGCCTAATAGCTGTGCCCAGTGGTAAATGAAAAGGAACTCCATAAGAAAATGTCAGCACACCCCACTGAGAAACATGTGATTTGTGTTATTTTCAAATGGGTACACTTAACATGGCTGTGGCTGGGGGTAATCTGGACAAAATGACACACCTTACACAGCGGCTGGCCTCCATTTGCTGTCACATCAAAACCAAGTTCTTTAATGATTTACATTAGCACAGTCGGACTGTTCCAGAGGACAGGCCCGACCACTTTTCCCACTGCGTGTTGGCTGCAGTGCTGTCACATGGTCCCGCTCATACGCGCAGACGCGCACTGGACAGCAAAGGGAGGAGAGAGATAGATGACAGATCAGAGGCATTAAAGCTTCAAAGCTCGGTGGAGAACAGAGAAACAGAATCCCCCGCAGCTAGGAGAGACAGCTAAGGAGGCAGTGCGTCTTATCTTTAGCGGCTCATCTCCGCATGTGCACACCGGAGCCCCTGACCCTTCATTTACAGCTGGTCAGACACCAGAGCCATGAAAGCTTATTGACTCTCCAGTCAGGTTTTTCATCCCTGCATGTTTCTTATGTCAGGTGAGGTTGTTGATTCTATTTCCAATCTTTATGAGTTGATTGGCCACTGCTGGGTTCCATTTCCTCTCATCACAGAAGCGTGGCATTTCTCATTATCCCTTCACTTAATTTATGCACAAATTATTCATAGTTTGGTAAATCACAAAGTTCCGCGACAGCAATTTGACAGTTCCTGTTGTGTTTTAAGAAAATGGGTTCGGAATCAAGAGTGTGTTTTCTTTGTTTGTTTCTTTTCCTCGCATTAGTGTGTGCGTTTGTGTGCAAACTGGTGAAAGTGCACGTGTGTAAATTTGGGGGGTGCTGGTTGATGAAGACCGAACTCGAGAAAGTTTGTTCTTTTTTTCTTCCGCCGAATGAGACGAACAGAAGAAAATGAAATGGAGATGCAGAATAAAGACACTCACTGGGATGGTGATAAAAGACGCGGCCTCATCATGCTGCAGTAGCTCACAACAACAACATTGTTGGTGGCTGTGATGAAAAGGGGTTTATGGAACAGAAGAAGAGCGCAGTATCACCATCTCAGCCATGTGACAAGCAACATGTATGAGTTAGAATTAGCTGCCAGTCACAAAGGCTTTGTACAACTCTACTCATCCTCATTACTGATATCTACTTTATTTATGTAGCAATGTAAACACTGTACATACCATCTTTGAGTTGACAGGACTGGTAAAGATGTTAGATATTCAAAATAAAAGACTACTCCGTAGCTTCTTGCTGCCTGACACTAGCTTTCACTATAAAGTGCTTGCGGCTGACATGCTGCAGTATAATAACTCTGTTAAGTCAATAAGCATCTCAGTGGTTTGGTTCCCACCTAGTAACTGGCAACATTTTGGTCCAGGAATTTGAATAGTTGTGGTCTCCCACCTTCACTGTAATCTTGTCTCTGGCCAAAAAAAAAACCCCGGAGGAGAGCTTGTCTTCTCAGAGGAAGGTGGGTATAAACGCTGAGTCAGATGTGATATCCACTGGACAGAGAAAATGGAGACAAATGATACTGCATTGAAGGGCACAACTCAGTTCTGTTCTGGCTAAGAAGATAGAATATTCTTCATGTAGGCCTGCTCCTTCTTATAGAGAAGACGAGGACACATCTTTCATCCATGTGATCCACATTTTCGCTCACACAGAGAAGAGGCTAAGGCACTCTAAACTATGCCATAGAGGGGAAAAGCCATTTTTCTTTGAAGCACACAAATTTGCATACACATGATTGCTGCAGTGTGCATTGCAGCACCACTTTGCCATGCATGAAATTTACGGCGAGAGCCGCAGCACGAAAACGGCCATGTCAGATTCGTCAAATCAGATCTTTTCTTTGCTGTTTATCTCATGTCAATAGGCCGCTGCAAGTTATGCTGCAGAATCTTGTTTGCATGTGTGGTGCTTTTGTATGTCAGCACAGAAGCGATTTGTCCTGCAGATGCAGACTAATAAATGAGGCGTCCTGCTCATGGACTGATATTAGCCTGGGTAGCAGTTCTTTTGATGTGATTAGCTCCATGCACTCTCTTGACAAATTGGGCTGTCCTTTCCTCACAGCTGAAGCACTAATCTATGCCAAAAAACAAAGAAACTCCTTCCGCTTAACAGAGCAAGTAGCTCTTAATGTGTGTGTATGTGTGTGTGAATGTCTTGAAGAAAGATAGCTATAGAAATTGTGGGAAAATATCACACTCAGTGTCATATACTCCCTTATACAGTACGTTGCACACTAATTCTACAACTTATTCAAACATGTGATAACATATTTCATACTTGCATTTTCACATCTGTAAATCAGTTGTTGAGCAGCTGAATGGAGTTCTGTGTGAGGGACTAAGTGAGCCAAAATCTTGCACATTTTTGAAGATGGGAAATTAGTCCTCAAAAATGTCCGCTGATTAGGGATGAACCCTGACAGCAGCAGCAGCAACAGTCAGGCTTATGAGCAAGCTTTGGGGACTGGTTTAGGTGATGACAGTTTCAACTTGATCCTTGTGTAACATTTCTTCAAATTTGGCACCAATGCTCATTCGTGCTCAAAGACGAACAGATAAGATTTTGGTCAAAGGACCAAAGTCACTGGAACCTCACATCAATGTGAGCGTGATAAAATGAAATTGAATGAATTTGGTGGTCAAACCACTTCTCAATTACTCTGACAAAATTTTAAACACATGTTTAACAGAATGAAACGATTTAGTGATTTTATATCCAAAAGGTCAAAGGTCAAGTCAAGAGAGACATGGATGTAAACTGCAACTTGACTGGTTGGCACAGGAAACAAATGCGAGGAGACAAATCTAGTTCTGCTGTAAGAAGCTGAAACAAAATCCAAGGTTGAACCAGCAAGTTAGGCATTTGTCCAGTCAGGTGAATGAAGTATTCATGTTGATGTTTCTGTGAAGGAGAGCACTTGTCAGTCGTGAGTAGCTGGGATGAAGTCTGATCTTATTGCCTACAGAGTCATTTTGGTCTGCGCCCAGTGACAGCACCCACAAATGGTGCAAATGCCTGAGCCTTGTCAGACCACAATGAGCAAAGCAAAATGTGTGGACTCGCACTGTGAGGCTGTCAACAGCCTCCCAGCCGACTAAAGCAAAGAGCTGGATGACAATTAGCATTATTGATGGAGGGAATCGAAGAGTGATTGTCCACAGTTTTCCCAGCGTCTATTTTTCATTCACTACCTACTGTGTCTGGAGGGTTTGAAGTTTACTCATTAACAGAATTTGACCAAGTGATTCAGATCTTTAACTGAACTCCTCAGCTGATCTTTGTTCACTTCTTGCTGCATACAAATACATTTTCTTTTGTAATGTTAGAAGCAGTCTGTGTGTGTTGTTGTAAATCCACCATCAGGTCCTGATGCGTGTGTGTCCGATTTAGAATGTGAACATGTATATAAGCATGCTTTCTTTCCCAACCGCTGACTGTTTGGACAGAGAACACCATGGCGCTCAGGAAATTCAGAACAGACACATGGCAAATTATTTTCTTCTTCATCTGTTTGCACTCAGATTTATCTTGGAAGTGAACACATAAAACATCCAGCCCTATCCCTCTCGCAGCTTTAGGAAGAGCTTCTAAATATTTAACTTTAATTTAGATACCAATGCTCAGAGGTAATTTTATTGGAGGACTTGCCCTGAAACTTTTTGAATAATGGAAGTCCATCAGTTCAGCCACTTAAGATAGTGTTTAATGAATTAAACAGGCCCTGGATGGTCGACCTGAGGTGGAAGACAAAGAGGTTGTATATATTACGCATATCTGATGGGACGTCTGCACATTAAGCATAAAGTATTCTCATGTCATCATCAGGGGAAAAGGGATTTGCATATCTTGGACTTACAGAAATGGGCTCCATGTCTGTCTGTCACCTTGTACACGGCCGCAGAGAAAACTTTGCCAGGACATCTGATGAAGAAAGTAAAAACAAAGTGGGGCTTTGTGTAGTGACATGATGATTTTTTTGTTTGTTTTGTTTTGTTTTGATTGTTAATCGCTGTTAGGTGGATGAAACAATGCTACTACCTATACCGGGGTGCCAATGTAAGTCCAATACCACCATCCCCACACACACACACACACACACACACACACACACACCTCAGTCCTTTACTGTGGCAAGTGGAGACTCTTATCATTGATTTTCTCTTTTCTCTCCTCTCCTCTGTTCACTCACTGCAGCGCCTCCCAACTTATCTGGCTCTGACAGAACAATGCTGCAGTAGGAGGGCACTCAAGGACAGATTAGATTGTTTGGAGATTCTCATTCCTCATTTTTTTCATACTTTTTGGTCTATGTGTTCCTTTTCGGTCGCACATTCCCACCCCTGTGATATTGTTTATCCGCCTCGATCGCTTACACTTGGATCTGCTACTTCTTCTTCTCCTCTAAAGCTTTTTGAGCTGAAGAATAATTTAAAACCTTGTACTGTATAGTTTTCTTGTATACCTGCGTACAGTTTTGAAAAACCAAGTTAAGGTTAACATGTGCGTCAGCCTGTTTTGTGTGTGTGTGTGTGTGTGTG
>NW_007577980.1:367565-382976 GCF_000690725.1 Stegastes partitus
TGTGTGTGTGTGAGTTTCGGGGAGGGAGACAGATCATAAAAAGGAGGTTAGTTGCATGGAATGTGTGTAATGGGATGATGATCCGCGGCCAGAGTGAGATGCTGGATGTGATTTAGACTGTGGTGGCTCGGGTTAGCTAATTGCTGTTTGGGATCGGATGAGATAAGATGGAACGCAATGGATGGCCTCTGAGCACGTGGAAGGAAGCGGACTCCGACTGTTTTTGCCCTTTCTGGATGCCGATGGAAACCCAATGAGTGATATGTTGCCATGGCAAAACATTAGACAGCTACTCTTTGATTTTTCTGTCACAAGCAGATTCTGTAGGTAGCATCAGTGTATGTACGACAGAGACAAGGAGAGGAGAAGGGAACATTTTAGATTATAAATACAAAACTGTGCACATAGATGGGGCTTTACAGTTTACACCGATAGTTTATAGCGGTAATTATGGAGAGGGAGAGGGTGCTCTTGAGCAGGTTATGGATAGGGGGCAGGGACAACAATACAGATGTTGTTAAAGCGATTCTAATGTCCAATAAATTGGCTTGAGTATACTTATGCCCGCTTTAACAGCACGCATGCAATTAGTGCAGAGACAGAGAAAAAGAGAGCAAGTGCTTTGCATGCCAGTCGCATGCTGTGTGAGTCTTTTGGCACCAGTTAGCTTCTGTTGCCATGTTTAGAGTGTATAAATTGGTCCACAGTTGCGTGTTGGCTCACAAACTGTCCTCCTCAGTGTCCATTTGTTTCCATCGTTATGGCTTCTTAATAGACCAACTGTGGCATCTATCTTAAATAGCTAGCTTTTCAGAAGTTTACTTAAAGCTAAGTAAAAAGATTTTTCCTCTTTAAGCGGTCTATTTAACCTCAAGTATGCATAATGCCTGGGCAGCAATTCACCAGTTAATAGTACTGAGAATGGAGCTTACAGGAAAAGTAATAGGAGACTTAGAATCTGGAGTCGACAGTTCTCTCTGCTCTTTAGTGTGGAAAATTTGCAAGAAGTGGAAAGAGGTTTTTCGTGTGCCTGTAAGAAGAGATCTGTGAAGGAGAGATTACAGTAATGTTATCATATCAGTGAGGAAGATGGAGAATTTCTGTTGTTACTCCTCGTGGAGATGCTTTTGTTTACAATGGCCTTTACCAGAAAATGTCACACAGAGCACTCAGGCATCAAGGGCCACTCTCAGGGCAGGGCCCCCGGCTGCAGCAGCCACGTTAAACCCAATGTAAAAATGCAAATACACGCTTGCTTGCACACACACTGTAAATATGTACACACATGTATGTATGTATGTATGTATTCACATGCATGCATGGTTACAAAAAGGATTTAATCACAGTCTCTTAACATATTGAAAATTGACCTAAAAGCTTGCGGCTTAGCACCAGAAATTCCTTTTTAGGTTTGAAGAGTTTACATATAGCGTTGAGGTGAAGCTACTCTCAGCCTATATCTTTATCTTATGTAAAGTTGTTTCTCTCAATTCACAGTGAAATAACCTCTTGCTGTTTATCTTACTTTGCTTTATTGGACAGCCAGCGGTTCCCATTTGCAGCATCAGCAGATGGCTTAAATGAAGCAAAGACTGTACTTCTTTCTAATGGTCTCACATGATATTTGACTTCTTTTTGTGCCTGTCTTTATAGTTTTGTGCTGTGGCTCTCAGGGGGGAGAGGGGGGAATAGCCTGCTGAACTAGGCCAGTGGAGACTCTGACATTTAGACTCAAAGGCTAATGGGATGCCGGCATCTGCCTCGTACTTGCTGCCTCTTTGTCGGGGTTCTCAGATCAGGACTGACTAGCCCACGCTCCTCTTCCAGACCCTCTGGAGCCCTAATGCGCTCTCTCTCCAGATGCAGCGTCTTTCAAATGTGCCAACTTTTTGATTCAGTCTCCGTGTCTGAACGGTAGTAGCCACAGTCCTCGTGGCAGTCGGTCTTGTCTCGCTGGTGACTCCAGCTGAAGACTGAACTCATCTCACACTGAGAGAGGGCCGAGGGGAGGCCACAGAGAGAATCACATTGTCTCGTCTAATGGAGGCCAGGGACTCATGGAGCTCTGCCCTGACAGTGGTAAAGCAAGGCCTTCTTCAGACCAGTCATTTATTCTGTCTACAGGCTCATTTATTCTATCCCAAGGCTATGCTGTGAAAACATCTCTAATGATGATAGTAATACCCAGTGGGTTAAGATGTTGGAATGATCTTTCATCTCCTGTGAGATGTCTTGGAGTGACCTATTCTCTGACCCTCAAGGCCAGTGCTGCCTATTGGAGCCAGAAGACTCATTTGACGTCGCTCAAAGGCTGTCCTAACCCCTGTGGTAAACTCATATATCACAACTGCACATCTTCAGAATACTGTATTATCAGAAAGCACTTAAATACTTCTCGCTCACAGACATCTTGACCTTATAGGGTGGTGGATGCTGTGGCCAAAACTGTAACACACACCCGCGACAGTGAAAGATCTTGAAAATGCCGTACAAATCAGCTCTAATACAAACTTTCGAATTAGGTTTTAACTGATTGTGCTTGTCGACAACGCAGAAAAGCGACGCGGATGGAGAATTGCACCTTCAAGCGCCTATGCCTGTGTGGCTGCTGAGTTGTAAAGTGGTTGGTAGGTAAACATTTTGCAGCTCCATTAGATCAGCTCAAGTGTTACCATTTTTGCTCCGCTTCTTCGGGTAGCGGTGTGTTTTGCTCATTTAACTTTAAGTTGGTGACTCTCAAATTTTTTTTAGATGTCTGCAACCTCGAGGAACCTAATAGCCTGTTATGTGAAAGGACACCTGTTTGTAGAGAGTTCTTAAATGCTAGATCGTAGTGTTTTTCGACACTAATGGAATTGCTCTTCTCCTAAAAAGGCAGTGAAATTTGAAATAAAAAAAGACAGATTTCCAGAGAGAGGTAGAGAGTGAGTGAGAGAGAGAGAGAAGTAGAGAGAGGTTTGTTTTGCTCCTGGAAATATCAATGTAATTAGGACTAGCATATCATTTACAAATCAGGCCTGACATTTAGGATTCTGGCAGGTAATAATGGAGAATTGTATTTCACTTGTGTGATGAGAGGAATGTCTTTCTGATTGGAGAGGGGCAATGTGTACGGCACAGCCCTTTTCCCAGGTGCCACAATCAGTCCTGTAGTACCAGATGTTGCATTAGTCACTCTGTCCAGTCTGTTCATCCAGCCAGCACATCTAAGTTTTCATGGACTATTAGAGTTACAAGGGAAGTTGGAATCTCCTACTGCTAATCAGTCTTGTTGAAGAGGCTTTTCATCAGTAATGAATATGATGAAGAGAAAATTAGTGCCTGGACTCACTAAAAGACCCGACTGTTATGAAGAGAGATATTTAGCCTGTATCATTTCAGTAGGGCATGAATGTGTTCGGAAAAGTATCCAGTTGTAGTTAAGCACTGAAGTCAAGGCACATTTGAATATACTTCATGAAAAATACAAAGTCAGTAGTCAGAGTTTTCCAGTGACCTTTTTTTCAACTTATTGCAAATGCTCCTCTTGGCTCCTATTTCAAGAACTTATTTGGGGGATGTTAACTAAAAAAAAAAGGGCATCAGGTAACCCATGCTTTGTTGTTCAAACAACTCTTCAGGCAGAACACCACTGTTCTTGGAAAACTTGTGTAATCCTTATGGCTAACAGTTGACACTTTAGCAATTGTCACCTTTGTCCTTTGTCCCCTCAAGTCCATTCTTTGCCTTTACAGGAAGCCTGAGTGGTAGCGAGTGAACCATCTGTTCCAATCATATCACTTGGTCTGTGATCCAGTTAGGCTGTGGCATGTTACGAAGAGATGCGTCCCAGATAGAGCATGAAACATCAATGCAACATTGCAGCCCTGCATCTCTCCCAGGCATACATGGAGACAGAGTGGAGCGGGCAGACGTTTCTTATAAACACTTAGTCAACCAAAGTGAGGGCTACGCTGGATAGGAGAGTGACTGCAGCTTCTGAATATCTTGGAAATTGCCTGTGTGAATGAGAGGCCCCTGAAGGCCCAAGGTTCGCTCGAAAAAAATATTGGATGGAAACTGAGACAAAGCTTTTCAACGTCTGTATTTGCGGTTAAAGGAGCAGTGCTAGCTGATGGCAGTGTATGATTCAAGCGCGGTGTCTGTAGATAACTGGGATACATCCTCTGCAACTCCCACAGAAATTAGCATCTTTTTACAGAGAGAAAATAAATAAGTGTACCCCCTGCAGTCTGTAAGTAATACATACACATTACCCGCAATTACTTCTGTTCTTTATAACCGCAGATTTGGTAATAACAGAGCACTGGGTCTTGCCATGCTGTTTTATTATAATTTATGATCCACTCTCGTAGCACAACTGCAGAGAACTAGCAGTTATATATCTACCGTAGTGGGGAACTGAGGGAGACTGCCATGCAGCCCCAGAGAGCACTCTTACCTCAACACAAATCTGATCTGCTTTTGCTGCTGGTGATGAATGTCCTCTGATCACAGGTTGTGAAGGTCCTCACTCTGGGTTAATCTCAGTGCAAAGCGATGTGAGCAAAAGCTGCAGAACACGCTTTGTTTCCCATTTTAGCTCTGCAGCCCACACTATGATATCCGTGCACCTGCAACACTCGACTCATTTAAAATGACAGCTAAAATTGGGCTCAAATAATGCTTTCAGTTGAACTGGATTGACAAATTCAGCATTTCTCAGACAGCAAAGCTGGACACATTGCCAGGCTGTGATAGGTAATTTCTGAGGAAGCAGCCTTATCTGTCTTCCCTCCCCCTTCCTCACAGAAGAGGAAAAAAGTGGAAAAGAGAGGACAGGAGATGAGAGTAGTTGAGAGAGGAGGTAGATACATGTTGTGTGATCTGAGGCAGCTGTCTGCCGGAGTCTGCCGTTTTGTCCTACAGGCTGAGGCTGAAGCTACAGATCCTCACAGGCAATCCCTTATTGCTGCATGCCCTAATCTGGGTCACCAATATATCAAGTATAGACACCCACTGAATCTCCATTAGATTATGTTGAAATAATGAACTGTTATTAATCTGCCGTAATGTTTAGGGGAAGGATGAAAGATGATGGTCACTAAGCAGCATTGCAGGAATTTAACAAATAATAATTGTTTGTACGTTCATTGTATATTTTCTGTGTGTCTCTTTGTACCTGTACAGGACACATCGTGCAAAAATGTGTAGCTTGAATCTTTGTTTGATGCTAAAAACATACACTACAGCAAAAACAAAGGAAACTAGCTGCCCACACAGCAGCTCATAGCTAGTTGCTCAGAATGGTTGTGAAACCATCCTGAGCTTGTTGACGCATCTCTTTGGAGGGATGTTTTAGGGAAGGACACGGTGAAGTGTATTTAAAAAAAAAAAAAAAGAAATTCTCATCTGTGCTGAGTGTGGTTAAGTGACAGTGTACTCTACGACCCGCTTTGTAAAACGCTCAGAATAGATCATTTGCCCTTTTCTCTTTAAAGTTCGAACAGAGACATTGCAGACGGTTGAGGATGGGTGAACGAATTTGTATTCTCACATCCTTGTTTAATGTTAACATGGACTGATGATAATCCTTTGTCCACTTACATGCCTGTCCATAAGGAATTTCATCAACCTTAAGACTTGCCGCCAGAATTTGTCCAGAATTACAACATAAGTGGCTTAGGTTTGTATGCGCTGGTTCGACAAAATCCACTAAATTACTCAGTTTCTTTTTGTATTTTGGGTGTGTGACATTCAAAATGGAACACCGAATATGACCTTGTCCCTTCGCACACTTCTATGCAGGAGTGAGATTGGGTTGTAGTATCAGCTGCAGGCGCAGAGCTCCTACAATTTGACATTTTCCCTCTCTTCAGAGGCCATTGTGTCTGAAAGGCTTTTGCACCAGTAGCATTTTTATCAAAAACATTTAACATCCATCAAATATATATATATGTACATACAAAACAGAGCAACTTTTTATGCACCTTTTTCTTTTAAATGGAGCCTTACTACCATCCAATTAGCATTTAGGGGCTGTGCAGTTTCATACGCCTCACCATGTGGCTCAATGATTGGGCTTCATCAGCGACACTCATCAAGCTCCAGAAGGCCTCAGTATTAGCTGGATAATTTGCATGCCACTTATGCTTTCTGGCTGCTTAGTTCGAACAATAGTGAAAATTGTGAGAGTATTGGATGAATCATTTCAAATTGATTATCTCATCAATGATAAAGCTTTTGCTTGATCAATAATAGAAAACTTTTGAAAAATAAGAATCGGCCTTTGTTTCTTGCTCCTGTCTATCCTTTTTGAATTGTATTTGCTTCACGGAATATTTTCGATGCAGCTATATTTGACAGTAGGTGATCTACCCACCTGGTTAAATGGCTCCCACATCCAGAGTAAAGAGTGGAAGGAGGATGGAGAAATAAACTCCCCAAGCTCTGAATGTGTGTGTGTGCTGCAGTGCACAGCTCACGGCTAATTGCACAAAGTACATCAAGGATACCCATAATTCTGGTGGCTTAAGAAATATTAAATTCTTAACTTTCTGTGTAGAAGAGCAGAGGTTAAATGCTTGTGATTGATTGTGGACTGACTCTTTCCGATGATGCCTTGTCACAAAAACTACTTTTCGTCAGTTTGAATAAAATGGCATTATGGATGTTTTAACATTCCTAACAAATATATTGTGACACAGTTGTCCATATATATTAGTTGTATAGAGGTTTACAGTAATACACAGAATTCTATTTGGATGCTTGAGAGAAAAAGAAAAAAGACTAGAAGAAGCAGATGATAATGATGATTCCATGTTGACTGAGGCATTTTTGAGGAAATGATGATCTTTTAGTTGTGAAAAGAGGATCAAAAGGAAGAGAAATGCCGGTACCCATCTATTTACCTTTTTTCCTTCTCACATCGCTGGCTCTATCTCTGTGTGTCCCTCATGCCCTGCCTCATAGTTTCTGGTCATTCATCATATTCCTGTGTCCAACTGCATTCTGATCGCTTCCTTGCTCTTTTGTCTTCCCGTCTTGCTCCTTTCTTCTTTTCATCACCATCTCCTGTCTTCCTGTCTTGTCAAACAGGCCTCTGGGCTTCTTTGTCTATTAGTAGAATTTCACTCCCATGTAATTCCCATGTCTTTCATCCCTCCCTTCTCTCACCTGACATCCCTACTTGCTTTCCTCCGTCTTTCTCAGAAGCTGGCCTAGATGGGATAGAGCGTCAGGCGCGTTAGGCTTATATTACTTTGGTATCATTGTGGCAGTGACCTTGTCAGCCAAATCATGGATTTCCCTTTAAGTGCCAGAAGAGGAACCAAGGCATAGACACCTATCTGTCAGTGTGACCAGAAAGTGAAGGCCATTGCGTCACGACAGAGAATTACTCTCGAGAGTCTCCCTCCACACAGCTAATTGCCATTCAGAGAGAAAATCTGAGACCAGTGAAACCACTAGAGAAGACGTGAAGGAGGTTAAGATCAATAGATGGAGGAAATTTGTGTGAGGGAGAGACGGTGAGTGAGTGACACTGGCATAAAAAGCATGTTTGATGTTTCTGTCAACACTCATGCTGGAGTATTTCCTCAAGAGCTCCTTTATAGGCCTCGTATCAGCCCTCACTCCTGTCTATGGTCTGACATGCTGAGAGAGTTGGAGCAGAGAAAGGCATTGGGGAGAGGAAGACAGAGAAAAGAGAGTGGTCATTAATACTAAGGGAATTGATCTACTCGGGTCTCCATGGGTTTGCCTGTCTGCCGGTGATTGTAGTGTGCTCATTATCCATCTCTGCTCCAGGTAATTACTGGCTTGTTTTGATCGGAAAGCTTTTAATTAGTTGCTCATTAGCATTGTTTAATTAAACTCACCCCATGCCTTTTATAACGCAGGGGTGTTCTTTCCCTCCTTCATTAGTTGTTGTTGAATGGGGTTATAGTGGGATTGAGAGATAGTGGTTGGACAGGGGTACTGTGTGTTTATGCATGATTAGTATTTAGCAAAGCCAATACTATTCCACATTTTTGCATACATCACATTACGTATATGCAGATGTGTCTACCCTTGCAATCTGGCTTTTAGAAGCTCTTCGCCAGTGAAGACGAGGAAGAGGGAGAGGGTGTCAGAGAATTTACGCTAACAGAAACTTTTCCCTGTGCCAAAGTTTTGTTGGACAGTGACACACTGAGGAGCTGAGGTGGTAGCAGGGGGTCAAGAGACTGAGAGACAAAGAGAGTAAGATGAAGTGGAAAGGAAGTGGAAGAAAAATGTTGCGGACCAATTCGAAAGCCTATGTGAGAGGCTTTTGAATAGCAGAGCTGCACAGTTGAGAAGCTGGACAAGGCACAGACAGGACAGCGAGAAGAATGCCAAATGGACCAGCAAAGACTGATTTTCTTCCTTTTTGTACATCTTTCAATTTCTTCCTTCCCCCCCTCCTCCCTTGTCCGTCGCTCCTTCTCCATTTCTGAGCTCTCACTCTACTCTTGTTCTTTATATTCCTTCATGTCGCCGTGCATCTTTCATGCAGCTTTTCCTCGCAAATTCTCTCCTACATATTCAATTCTTTATCTGAGCTTATTTTCTCTCTTTCTACTTCTGTCTATCTTCCTCCTTCCCTCTCCCACTGAGCAGTAGCTGACACAGTGTTCTTCCAGCTGAGTAGTTTACAGAGAGGAGGGGTATTTATGTGTGCGCGCGTCGGTGTGCGCGAGGGTGTATATATTTGTCCCTACATATGTGTGTCTGTGCGCGTCGGCTGAGCGGTGACTGAACAGTCTTAGTTTTGTTTTCTTAGCACGTCCTGGCGGAGTGTGACAGTGAACAAAGTGTCAGTGTGTGAGGGTGGACTGAAAGCCAGCACAGAGTGTCATAGCGTGGCCCAGATCTGACACTGGGGAGCCCATAGCTGGGGACAGTGGATGGCTGTCCGCATCATGTGGATGATACTGAACTCGATGTAAGCCTCATGAAGAGGGAAGGGGGAGCTAATAGAGATGTGAGGACAGTAGGTGGTTGGGGTAGACTTACTGGTGAGCTCTGTCTTGGCATCGCATCGCAGACGGACTGGGCAGACAGACAAAGAGCCACAGAGCCGCCGTCCCCTGTCCGAGCGTCATCCAAATTTCATTCTTAGCTCATGACTGAAACATCCATGGACTTTGCTCACACACCTCTGCTATTCTTTAAATGCACAAGGATGCCAATAGAAACATATGTGAACTGCAGTAGAAGACTAATATTTGATAACATAAAATCTAACCGTTCGGTTTCACATCTTGGCGGAAAGTACAATAATTGCCCTCTGGCTTTTGAAGCTTATACAACAAAAAGTCTGTGTTCGGCAAAGCTATTTGTTTTGAGTTTCTAAATATTATTTCGAACGAAGCAGCAATTGGATGGTTTTATTTTCATCTGCTTATTTCTTCCTGTCACAAGAAATCAGCTCCTTGTGACCCCTGCAGCAGCAAACAATAAGCCGGAGCATGCCATCTTTAGCTTTGCGGCCGTGCATTTATGCTGGGGCAGTAATATATTGAATTATCTTGTATTATGTCTCTCCTGCTTAGCTTTGAGACAGCCACAATGATCCCCTACGCAGCAGCAGCAGCCTTTCCCCCCCCACCTCATACCGCTCCATACAGTGCATTTATATACATTACGCTGCCATCTCCTCTGAGGTGAATTAAATCTCCGCGCAATCCTGCCACTCTTTGCTCTCTTCTGCTCCTTCCTTTTCACAGCTCATTCCCCGGCGGTGGTTAACACTTCCGCGGTTAGGTTTGTCTCTGTTGGGGAAAGAAACGGAGAGCCGTCAGCATTGTGAATTCTCCCAGAAAGCCAAGGGGGTGCTCTTTTGCAGGGAGAACACAGAGGCTGTTGCATAGCGGTTTAAACAGCAAGATCTAGGAACTGGAAGACCCATGAAGCCATTAGGGAGTGTGGGAAAAGTGCCGAAATGAGGTGTTTGTGGGTAAAAGAGACAGGCTATACTTCAGCGTACTCACGGGACAGAGGGGAGGAAAACAGCGGCATGCTATGTGTGCATGCGCGGATACATATGTGCATAAATGCATACCAACATGCTTACTCACATAAACACTGGAAGAAGACGGGGGATGATTTGAGTTTAATGGCGAACCAAGCAAACCGCCTCTTAGAGATGCAGCTGAGCAACACCTAGACAGAGAGAAAGAGATAAAGAACACAGGAATAAGTCTACTGGGGGGGATACAGCAGAGGGAAGTGGACAAAAAAAAAAAAAAAAATCAATGATTTTTACTCCTATGTTTGAAAAAGAGAAGTGCATGGTGAGCAAATAGATGTGGCCGACCTTCAGGTGCCCTGGCGCCTTCCTTTCATGTGCAGAGCAGATTACCAAGTGATTTTCAGTGGGAAAAATGAACTCACTGATGCATTGCACTAATTTCATTTAACATTAAAAAAAATGAGAGGAACAGGTTCTGGAGAGTTGCCGTGGGCGAGGTGGAAGCACGAGGGGGGCGGGGTGGGGGGGGGGGGTGTCAGCTGGTGGAAACATGGTGGAGTCAGCAGTTTGCATTGAATGGAGTGAGCATGAGAGATAAGCCGGGAGCCAACAATTCATTACTCCACATATTACTCATTCCCCACAATCTCTTTACATCTCTTGAACTCCAGTCCATCAGTTCTTCCTTGGTCTCTCAACTGGACGTAATCCAGATGAGCGTTACAAAAACTGAGCGGTCGGTCCCTGTTGTGCGGCGTGGTTGACAACATGTGTGTGTGCGTTTGAGTTCAAAGGGCCAGAGCCCAGCGTCATGGAGCGGAATCAGGATTTTTCTTGCACCATCAGCACAGCTGTATTGGCTGTGGCAGAGATGCTTCTCAGCAATTTCTGCAGCAGAAAGAGTTAAGATGGCTGTGCTCTTGACTTCTACTAATCCTATTACTCGAGAGTGCTGCTCTTAGAGGGCTCCAACCTCACTTTTATTGGAAATCCTTTGCCGTTATAAAGCCTTTTAGCCTTTGGCTGGGCTATTGCTCTCATAAATCTAGTTCCTGCCCTTTGGGCGATTCCCTCATGTTTGTGTTATTGCAATATTACTTACAGACATTTGTATACCAACCAAATCCAGCTCTCCTATAATTGTCATAATGCTCATATCATTCACCTACAAGTTTTCAGCTGATGCTAGCCTTTTATTTTTTTTATTAGTTGCCTTATAGTTCTACAGTTTCATTACTGCCATTCAGACAGAAACAAGTAAAAGTCAAACAGAAAGAAAGCACGGAAACAACCAGGGCTGGCTGTAATGCTTCTAATTTCCTCCTTAGCTGATCTCTAAATGCTTGTGCTTTGTCACTGCCACTACTCCACAGAATAAATTCACTCTTTCACCTCCCTGTGCCTCCTCCTTCTCGCTCTCTAATTCATCTCATTTCCGCCTCGTGGTTGGTTCAATCCCCACCTCCTTTCAGTGCTGGCTCCTCCAGCGTCGGGCGAGTGCTGCTGGCTGCTCCGTATTCTGGGGCCGTTGTGTCTCCGGTGGAGAGTGATTGTGCCGATGGCAGGGAGGTCAATTGGAAGAAATTGCGTTGCAGCCACCGTGGAGCTGAGGCGAGAGAGAACAAACTGGATATTAGCCCAATCCATGTAGGCTGGCGTGTTTACACCATCTATCCCTCCACCCCAACCCCACCACTGCCAGCACCCTCAACACACTCACACACACACACGCACGCACACACACACACACACACACATTGCTTCACTTTGGTCAGTGTCTGACTGGAGAAATGGAACCGTGCCAACGCACCATTAAACATTTTCATACAATCGTGTGAATCCAAATTTACATGTGTGGATACACTTGTAGCAGCTTCGTTTGACAAAATACAGAATGCATTTCTAAGAGGCATTCCTGCCCTTTCTGCTTTATAACTTTCCAGCATGTCCCTGCAGCCTTGTTAGCCAGGCCAGCAGAGTAAAGCCACACAGCTCAAGGTTCCTGTGTGTTGGTGCTTACAGTAGCTCAGGATTAAAGAGTGTAAATTTCGGCTTCTGGGGGCAAAACTCTTGTTGCCTTTCTTGCTTTGTTCTATCCCTTGGTGGAAAAAAAAATGTTTTTCAAAGGGTGTTTGTCAGTACACAGGTGTTATTCTGTGTCTCCCATCTGATGTTAGCAGTTAGGTTAAAGGAGGAAATGCCTTTTCTGCGTGACGGGCATAACCAGTCAGCCACAGTGAGATTTCAAATATGCGGGTGGGTAGGTGAAGATTTTCACCCTCTGTGGTTGTTTATGCTCTTGTGTACATTTAATGAGTTATACATTTATAGTAGAATTCCTCTTCATGCATACAACACTACACACAATGCAAAAATATTACTATGAGGAAGATTTGAATTTAGATTTTTAAAATGCTGACTTAGGTGAATTTGAAAGTATAGTGTTTTAAAAAATATTCTAAAATTTATTAATTTATCATATATTTTTTTAAAACTACTGATCATACTACTGTTTACATTCGCTGATTTTGTGGTCTCAGAAAAAGACGTTTCTGTTTTTCCTCTACGGCTTCTGTTCACGTCATCCATTCAGCCTCTCGTTGTGTTGGTGTTAGTTAGGGGTTGTATAAAGCCTTCCAACCTCGTTTTCAGTTGACGTGGCAGATTCACTTGTTGTTGCTAGGAGCAGTTAACATTTTTCACAATAATCAAAGAAATGTGTCACTTTCAGACTTGTTATTTTTTTGTTAGAAAAACCTGTCCGGGCTCGTTGCCATTTATCTATGACTGTTTTTCATAGATGCTGCTCGGATGCTTTGTACTGCAGCAAGATGACGTTAACACTCTAAATCTTGCCCGGTGCTGTCAGCTTTTACTTGTACAACTTAAATGAAAATGCAGTTTGTAATTAAGAGGTATGCAACCAGGTTATATATTTGTACCACTATGCCTGGATATTGTGCATAGTGATTAAACCTGATGATTAAAAAAAACAACAACAAAAAAAAATATCTCTGTTCCCATTATCTTTACCTGAAACAAAAATACTAAAACACAGTTTTTTCACCATTCTTCAAAACACTGGTACATGAAACCAAAGAGCGATCAAATGTTTTTCCTCCTTTGTTGTGATTTATGTTGGTGAGCTGATTCTTCAATCCAAAACCACAATTTTTTTTCGCTTTGCTGCATTTTGTTTGTTTCCTAACTTTGGTGAGGTCCAGTAGTAAATATCAAAGATTCTATTTGACTCCACAAAAAAAACAACTTCTCAATCCTTTCTTCTTTTTGAATGTTGGTTTGCCAAAAGTAGTTCCACACTTGCCGATGGCACCATTTCAGCAGTGCGCTCCCACCTTCTGTTCTGTTCTGTGTAGTGGGTCAACCATGAGGGTGAGCAAAAAAACTTCTCCAAAATAAAGGCTACCTTTTCCAGTTTGACATGCGGCTACTTGGGCATCTCCAAGCCACATGAACTGGGAAATGTCTCGTTGATGTGCCCGAGGTACCAAGCGTGCCACGACTTCACTACTTGCACAAAATCACTGCCAAGGAAAAGGCAGACGTGCCGCCACCCATTCGAACTGATAGTGCTATCTGTAATCTTCATATACTTTCTAATGGAAGTTGGCATTGGCAATTTCCGGCCGACACCTTTTGTTGTTGTGATGAGTAATTAACAATGGCCTACAAAGATGTTGGTGTGAATATTTAATAGTGACAAAGCGGGGGAGTGAACAGACAGTGTTAAAACTACAACTCATGTATTATTCATGGCCGCTGACAGTGATTGGACTATCTTGCTTCTCTCTCTTTCTCTCTTTATGTGCCCCCGCCCGCCCCCCGCCCCCCCTCTTCGCCTCTCCGTTCTGTATCCCAGGGTACATTGGGCTCTCCTTGTACAGAGGAAGACCCAATGTGGAGTGGCACTTCATATCTTGTTAGGCGATTTATTCATGGTAATGAAGGGTTTTAATGTACTGTACAGTGCAGAGCTAGGGCCGTGGTTGTAACACACTCTGCGATGATCTGTGCGGTGGATTATTTGAGAACTGGCTTTAATTCAGATTCAATTACAGGGGCTGATGTCGTAGGGTGAGATTTGACCTCTAATGTCTGTCCATGCTGTCTTTGTCAGAGCCCTTACAGCCCCCAACGTGAAGGAGCTTGAGCTTCACAACTCTTAGATTGTAGCTAGATGGCCTGCATTTCCTCTGAGAATTTCTCAGGTATTCATACCCACCCCGTTTACCTCTTCCACTCTCTCTCTCTCTCTCGTCACCCCCTCCTTTTTCCATTACTTGTTTTGACTTGTTGTTTGCTGTGGCTTGTCTTATCTCCCTGCCCCTCGCCATCTCAGTCTCCCTCGGTCCAGGCTTGCCAGTGCAGTCCCTCATTTGCAGAATTCTTCACCTCTCTGACACATTTCTACATACAGGGTTTTGAGCACACTTAAAATACAATCAGACTCACACACATATTCATAGCCGCACGTCGATCTCTCTCCCCCCCTCCCCACAAACATTTGAGAGTATACAACTTGCATTTCCTCTGCAAAGCTGTCCATCACTGGGCAGCATCACCCAGGTCCAGAGACCAAGTTTTACATGATTGGTTTCCACCAAGCTGCTCGCACACATCATGCAGCATGTGCAGTATATAGAGCAAGATGGATGGAGTGATTATAAAAGAACACATGGTTTGACATTTATTAGTTGCTTTTTAGTTCAGATATTTTCTCATTTCCTTGCAGCATTGGACTTAGGTTTTTTTTTATTTATTTATTTTTATTACAACTGAAATTGATTGCCTTGTTACTCAGCATCTCTCTTTTACTCACATACATATTCTCTCTCTCTCTTTCTCTTTTTGTCCCAAGCCAGTTGGAGGGAGTAAATAACTATTGATTTAGGCCAACTGAAGCCCACTGGCTGGGACACTATTGTGCTAACTGTTCCCTTTGTCTCTTGTCCCTGTGTTTTTGTTTGTGCATGTTAGATTTTACAGGAAGTTCAATTTGCCCTTTTACAGAGTTTGTTTGGAAATACTACTAATCCAGTGTTGGTGTATCATGTTCATAGCCCAGTTTGTATCGTGGTTCATCATTTCTACAAAGGACAGTGACAAAACAATGTTTTGGCCCTTTTTTGTGGTCTCTCTCTTTGGTGGACATTTCCAAAGTGAGCTGGCTAAAACTAAAAATATGTCTTTTGTTAAACAGTTTGGCCTTGGCGCCACATAGGGTCGGCTTTCTTTTTTCTTTTCCTTTTTTTTCACTAAATTGTTCACCATCTGAAAACTACAGTCTAGTTTTTCCAGGACAACCATCTACTGCTGCTTTTTTTTTTTTCCTCTAAAGATCTTGACCTTAAACTGACATCTCCTCACAGAGCAAAAAGAATGAACGCAGCGGTTTCATTTGCATCCAGTAAGAG
>NW_007577980.1:383806-397326 GCF_000690725.1 Stegastes partitus
TAACACGCCGGTGATTGAGACGAGGAGACAATGGGATCAGTGGGTCATTGCCGGACTGCTGTTAGAGGAGAAAGCATCATTAGAAATTGTGTGGCGTCATTATTAGAAATTGTGTCCCGATTGAGTCGCACACATTCAACTCTTCGACCAAAGGAGTAATAGCTGCAGGTAGACATTCTAAATACACTACCGTCCTCCCCTTGCTTTTTTCCCCCCCTTTCCTCCCTGTGCTCAGCAGATTCTCCAGAACACATCAAACCAGACTGTTGGAGCCAGGAGTAAATGAAAGTGACACCTCATGTAGTCTGGATTCTGGATCCCTTCAATGTGACCTCAGGCCAAAGTCCCTACAGTGTATCTGCAGCTACACTGCTCTGTGTCCTGTCACAGCAGGGGAACTGCTGGACTTCAAAGCTTTCCAAATCCACCTTTTTGTTTAAAAAGAATCATAGTGAGCCATGAAATACTAACCAGACTCACCTGTAGTATGACTGTGATTCTATGGTAACCACATTGATTTATTATATCGGTTAGAGTCCAGTCATGGTATTTTTTATATTTCTAAGACAGTTTTGTTTTCAATCATCTTGACTTCTTGCTGAAATTCCCAAGAATGATAAAATAGTATAGCCTGTGTTTTTTATTTATCTACTGTGTACTTAAACTGAGATGCGTTTTAACAAATTAGCATGGAATTTCCTGATGTGAAGTGCAAGAAAGTCGGATTTGGTGGATTTTAACCCCCCAGAAATCCCAATTATAATAATCTCAAGTTAACAAATTTTTACAGATTAGCCAATAACAAAAAATGCAAAGACTGCACCTCAAATATTAAGCCAGAATTATAATTTGTTTCATTACTGCCAAAGAGAAGGAAAGATTCAAATGCATTTTCCGAACGTGTGAATGAATGTCGGGTTGTGTTTGCTTCCTTACACTGCAGGTAATGTAAGGTTGAGTATGGATTTCTGTTCAGCTGCCCAGCATATGAGCGAATATGACTGGTGATGTTCTCAGCCTGGGCATCGCTGCGCTTCTAGTATACAAACACCAGCATATTTCACAAACAAGCGTTAGCTGGTGTGCTTAGCCTCGGCGCCACCTCCTCAGATCAACAATATTAATGCACTCCAAATATTAGTTTTCTCCCTCATTACCAAGCTGGGTGCTCTACGCCTGAACCCACAGCAATCCTTGAGGATGAAGGCAGCAGGATGTGTATTTGTGTGTGCATATCAACCCTGTTCCACTCTCATGCCTCTGATTTCTTTTGCTTGAAGAGGATTTTTTATTTTTTATCTATTTTTTTTTTGCCGCCTACGTGTTTGTTGTTATTTACTACTAAAAGACACAACGTAACCGTATACTGCCGATGACGAAGTCACACCAATGCGCCCAATTGTGTGCGCTTGTTTGTGGTTTGTGCAGCAGAATATGAATGTGTTTAGACAAGAGTCATGACAGTCTCACTAAAGAGTTGCTTCTCATGAAGCCTAAGTGGAAGAATAGTAAATAGAGAACGAGAGGAGAGCTGTGCATTGTGAAATCCCCATCTGCTGCAAAGTGGGGCGCTGACACTTTCAATCTGTTCGCCTTCCCGTTTGTCCCTTCTCCTCAGTGCTCTCTCTCCTCTCCATTATTGCTCTCATCCTTGATCTTCCCTCCGTCTCTGCTTTTGTTTCTTGTGGGCAAAGCCTTCCTGGTTTGCCTTATACAGTAATCACAGATCTATCACACTGACAAGGCCTTGGCTTGAGGCCCATGGTGTAGGTACTAGCTGTTAAAAGCTACCTAATATATTGAATAAATTCTTAGTGTTTCATGGTCCCGGCCAGCGTAATGTATCCCTGGTGAAAGTCACCTTCCAGTGCAAGTAAACATTTGTTTTTTTGACCATGCTTTCCCCACATTATAATTAGCTTGTGGGTGCGCAGTTTTCCTTGAGGGACTATGGGAAATGTTTTGCACTGTGCGGATATGATAAAGAAGCCAACGTGACCACTTTCTCCTGGGACACAAGGACAAGCAGTGTGAATGTTTTCTGCTGTTTAAATGTTTGTGTCTTTTGTCTCTTCCCATGGTTGGAAGCACTGTGAGAAACAGGAAAGTACAGTGTGAAGTGGTTTTGGGTTTTGGCCATGTTTAGGAATAGAGTACTCATAGTAGGAGTGGGTCCTGTGACAGAAAAAGCTTCAACTGTGGTATTATCTGTCTTTGTGAGAAAATGCTTCCCTTTGTCTCTCGTGCAGAGCGCGCAGTAGGTAAATTCATTCAATTATCAGCCTTTCAAGCTCCGTTGGGTCAGGAAAACTGTTACATTAGATCCAATCAGTGTGAGATAGCAGATGAATTTCTTCCCAATTTGCTGGTGTAAATTTGATTTCCACGCATACCTCAATACGTAATGCCCCTAGTGGAGATGTATTTCCTTTTTAGATTTACCCTAAAGAATTTGCTTATCCATGAAATGAAGTGTGGAATAGAAATATCGGCAGGTCAAGACTGCCTGCAATTTATAAGGAAACTGTAATTTTTTTTTAGCATTAAAAACACAGTATTTCTTAGACCTTGTGTGATTTATTTTTATTACAGTCTCTTTGCCAATTACTTTTTTAATCTTGTGATCCATAACAACCTGCGACTCCATTAGCTGTGGTTTGGCTTCCTGTATTTCTGAGTTTGACTCATCCAGCTGTGTTTAACACACACACCTTCATGGTTTCAGCCAGTTAAGGCTTCCTGTGAACAATTGTGTGATGGTTAGAGAAAAAGAAGGAGAAACTGAGGGTTTGCAAGTGAATGAGGAAGTGGAGGGGTGCTAAAAGGGTCACAGAGGCTGGTCTTACAGACACAGCATATTCATTTTTCTCCCGGTTTACATATGTGTGTGCGTCTGCTGCTTTTATCAGGACAGTTTAAAGTATCCACATTTGTTTGAGAGCTTTTGAGGTTACCAATGCACATTTCTACAGTTGCTGTATGCGTTTTGTTTGCATACGTGAATGTGAATCCGGGCTTCAAGGTATTTAACAATATTTTCTATATCGGATCAAACCCAAAGTAGTGCAGCAGTGATGTTACCCTCTTTGTCGGGTTGAGCGGATTGGATTGGAGTGATTGAGTGAGAAATTTCAAGCCTTGAAATGTATCAGTCTGCACACGAGAGACTGAAGAGGCGTACGACGTGATTACAGGGAACGTGGAAAAAAAACAAATGTTTCAACACTACGTATTATGGCTGCCTGGTTTAGGGTGTAAGCACACAAACACCTTTCCTCTCGCACACAAACACTTTTTCCTTTCTTTGACATCCCTGAGGGAGAGCCAGTTCCTCAGGAGACTGGCGATAAATGAGGTTGGGATGGCCGTAGATTGGGACGAGATGGAAAAAAAAAAAGGGTTGGGAACAAACAGGAGACACTAATGAAGTATGAAGGGCTGAGCATGGCCACATGGTTCCTGCCAAGGCTACACCAGCCCTCCCCATCTGAGGTCCACCTGCTCCAGGGACAGGAGGAAGGAAGGTGGGTCATTCTAGAGAGAAAGGACTGTAAAGCAAATGCTGAGTTAAGAGCAAAAACTTTTTAGATTTTAAAAATTACTCCTTATCTTTGGTGCTTTTTTGTAATTATGATGCAGTTGTCATCCAAGGCTAGCATTTACAGTTTTGCCCTCTCTCTTCTCGGCATCCTCACCCCTTTGTACCTGGCACTTTGTAGAGCTACATAAAAATGGTGTTGCAAAAATGTCAAAGCTATTACTATATCACTCGCACAGCCTACTCTCCACTGTGCTCTTTTCCTGTTGTTTAAACTTGCCAGTCTTCATAAGTGCCCACTCACTTTTGCATGCACGCTAGTCCGCCCGTGTGCGTTTGGCACGTCCACACTATCACCTTGTCTTTTGAAGCACAGTTGTTTTGTGCAAATCCAACCTCCGCTCTGCCTACTCCCCCCTCTTTACCCCATTTCACTCTATTAATGTATGCTCACCACTTAAGCAGGAAGTGAGCTTATTTAGCTGACAGCTCACGATGTGGAACTGGTTCATGTTGGCTCCATCCACTATTTTTGTGTGATTTAGGAATGAATATGGTTCACTACTATACAGAATGATCCAGTTCCCTAAATCGTTCTTGGGTGGCCAAGAAATGTGAAAGCTTTCCAGAGGACACCGAAAACAAGGAAACACACAAGAATGTGCAAATAGACATGGACACTCTCTGGCAGTGGATATCTATTTTTAATTGGATAAAGCAGCTGATTAAATAACCAAGACAGGCCAAATAACAGTGTCAACTTAGCTAGCATCTTTTTCTGTCTCTCTTTGACCACCTCAGTAGTTTTTGTCTACCTATTTTCATATTACCAAAAATTAAAAATAAAACTGCAAACTGTGCTCCCTATTGTTTTGACAGACCATCACGTTTATCTGTGCAAATACAAACTCACTGACACACAGCTGTGCATCATGATGAGACACAATTGAAGTGTTAGTGGAAAGTATGTCTGATTTCATGTCTCTTCCTCACATCTTATTGTATATGGAAGAAGGAAGTGTGGGGAGTCGAGAAAACACACATAGAAGGGAAATGAGAAGTGTATCCACTGTGTATTTGTCAGCTGTGGGACAAAGTTGCATCCAGTGAGAACGGCGCTACGGGCCTTTGCATTTTATGTGTGTGTAATTGTGTGTGCACTTTACTGTGCAGGTTTTTCATCTTGTGTTGCACGACAGTACTTACCAGTCAATGCATATTTGTAACATGCATCAGTGAATCCACATCTGTTGTCATGCCTTTGTTTTGACATGCCCTGAACATGTCAGGAGTGCAGTCCTTGTCTGGCCGTGGTCTGTCAGCTGTAGGTGACTGGCATCATCTTGATGTGTCCTCTTCTTGACCCCATACTCTTCCATTTGCCAAAGAAAATAAAACAAATCCATTGCACTGATTCAAGTATTCCATCATGATTCTCTTCCACGGCAGACTATGAACACCATCAAAACATCCAAAACACTCTGAATGCTTTATTAAAATCACATGTATTATATTATTGTTGCGTTAAAGGTGGGTGTGATACTTAAATTATAAATAACAAAACCACAATATGTTGTGAGCTCACACTGCCAGCCATCACATTTTTTTTGTGGAAGCGTATATAGAGTGCATTCCAAATTGACTGTGATGGTGATTTGGAGCTTTAAGAAAAGAAGCCTGCAGCTTCTGCTTGGCCCAGTGCCAGACAGCAGGACAAATAAATCTCTAATGGGGACAAACATCCCACTGAGGATACGGTACTAACATCAAATAACCCACCACACTTTGAACAGAGTCCAGGTCTTCTGAAGACCACGACTAAGCTGATGACAGAAGTGAAAAATGAAATTTGCTTACACTGCTGACTGTGATGGGTAATGAACTGCTCCAACCAAACTTCTTTTTTAAAAGAGAAGAAAACAGACAGAAAAGATCTGGTGATCATAGTAGCATTTAATATTGATAAAGTCAGAATTCTGCTCTTGTGACGTTCGTCCATCATGTCTACAGTAAAGGGAGCTAAACAGTGTTGCTCCTCGGTTTAACTCAGAGCAGTTCAAGAGAGAGATTGCTTAGGCAAGCAGAAAATGTCACTTTTATGACACCCACACAGTTGCAACCACCTCCCTGTAAGGACTGCAGACGCATGTTGTGCTGTCAGTGTGTGTTTGTGTGTGTGTGTGTGTGTGTGTGACTCATGAAACATGGTCAAATAAATGTGCTACCAGTGAAAGGTGGAACAACTGTTGCCCTTGCAGTTTCTGTGGTAACTCGCGATAAGTGCTCTGCGGCCTGTTTTCCTTCTGCCCTTCATTAAAATTTCCTTAATCTGCATTCTGTCCTATCTTTACTGAGTGTATATGTAAATCTGTATGTATGTATGCGTGTGTGCGTGTGCGTGTGTGTGTGTGTTTGTGCATGTGTACACCAGCTCAGGATAGGCCCAGAGAGATAATGAAATAATAACTCTTATCAAACCACTGCAGACTGAGTGGAGCTCTCTTTTGCTCTTTCTCTCTTCTCCGGCTGCCTCCTTGTCTTTGCTGCTCCTCTCCTCTCTGCCTCGGCACTCGTCTCTCAGGCTGATTCCCTGACTGATTCTCCCTGCCACTCACGCGCTGCTGCCAATGCTCATGATGCTACTGCTGAAGCATACTGTGCTAATCCAGCTGTGGTGTAGCATGTGGCGAGTGCCGCCCGATTCTCATTCCGGCGATGATAACTGTAGGGGGAAAGGCATCAGTTTTGATAGACGCGGCTTAGTTTGTGCTTTGGGGTCTCCGCCGCGGTGTGTGTGTGTGTGTGTGTACGCGCTTGCATATGGAAATACAGTACATAAAGAGACAGTTGAAGTTACACAGAAGGTTTTACTCAGTGATTTTAATGCCAGGATGAGGGGTCCTTAGACTGTGGAAGATGAAAGTCTTTCACACAGTGGCCTCCGTCTCATTATGGATCCAGAGCTGCTCCTCATCCCTGAGATAAATTATTCACAACACGGCCCAAATGAATAATATTCTTTTTAACCCTACATGCATCCCTTTATCTCTCCATCCCTCCAACCTGTCTCACCCACTGTGCTGAGGGTGTAGGAAGGGGACAGTATCCTGTGTCAAACCTTGAATAAAGGACAGTTTGGTGTCAGCTCAGTAATGAACCGTGAGTCTCTTACTACCAAAGGTTTAGTTGCTTCCTTTGGTTCCTTCACATCTCATTTATGCTTCAACGCTGGTTTGAATATTGTGTTGCACAATCAAGATGCGGCCTTCCTTTTTTTTTTTTTTCCCTTTTTCTCTCTAAAGTTACAATAAAGTTCGCAACAGAATAGTTTCTTATGAGTTAACTTTTCTGCACATCTTTCAACCCTCCTCCCCTCCACCCCGCCTCGTGACAATTTTTCTATTGTCTATTGTCTCTCTCTCTCTCTCTCCCCTCGCTCATTCACTGCCCATTTCCCACCTCTCTCTATCTCTGTCTTGCCTGCAATGGCGTAACCGGCTAAAAAAGAAGGTGAAAAAGAGATAGGGGGGAGCAAGGTGAGAGGGAGAGAGATGGAGGAGCAAAGGTGAGGGGGAAGGAGGGTAAAAGCAGAGGGGAGGGGCAGAGGTGTGAGGCAGAGAGCAGGGGAAGCCTAAGTGATGCTGACAGGGACACATTTGCTCCAGAGCTGTGGAATTGTGTTGTGTGAAATTGAAACGGCGGAGCATCAGGAGCAGTTATTTGCAATAAATTTCAACTGCTTCAACACTTTGAAAGTACCCCCCTACCACTACCATTCCCACCATTCCTTCTCCCTCATATTTTTTCAGTTACCTCTAGCTATATCCCCCCCATCCCCTCCTTTTTTTTTCTTATTCCATGTCTCTTTTCCTGTCTTCATGCCCTTCCCTCTCATCTTTCAGTCTTTCTTCTCTGCTTTTGTCCTCTCCATCCTTGTCTATTTCCCCTCTTCAACCGTCTTTGCACTGCTGGTATCCCTCAGGCCTGCTGAGCATCATGTCCAGGCTTGACAGTTGACGTTCAAGCCTGGCTTTCCTACCACAGGCTTCTCATCCTCCTCTCCCCTCCCAGCATCACATTAAGCAGCAGTGACAGGCACCGAGGCTGTCAGCCACTCAAAGAGGAGAATTAATTTGTTTAATTTCATACCTTTTCATTTCGCCACCAACCAGCCAAGGCACGGGGTGTCAATGCATCCAATAAATTCTCCACGCACGCTATTTTTTGGATGTTTTGGCTCGAAGAGGGAGCAGTTTGGAGAGGATTCCAACGTGGGGAGGAGGACGACAGGGGGGAACATTAGCACCTTTCAACCAGTGCAGTTAACATATTTATATCAAGATGTAATGGAGTGTTTCTAATAATAAAAAGCAATTTCCAAAATCATTTCGGCCAGCTGATTATACAAGTCCATTTGAGCTCCAGAGGCCTTGTGATAACATTGCCCACAGACCTGTTACACGGGAAATGGGAAGTGACATGAAGTTCAGCAATGTGACCTCATTTAAGCTTGTCAGATTTTTTAAAAAGGTGTTCACAGATGCAGTAATGAAAATATTAATTATTCTAAATTCTTCTGTGCTCCTGGCCCCTTACCCACCTACACACACACACACACACACCCAAATGCACAAACTCGTGCTTAATTAAAACAGACACACATGTAACTAAAAACAAAGCAGGAGAAACAGATGTGCAATTCTAATCAATCCTCTGCAACAACAATAGCCTCAACACCGCTCCAGAGAGACATTGTGAAAGCAATATCCGATCAAGCCTGTGAATTTATGCGCTACTTTCAACAGGATACAACTACGGCTGCCCATTGGGCATAATGACACATTCAAATGAGATGTAATAAATGGCATCTATGTTTACGCGGGGGATGTTGTTTCATTTGACTGTGGCAAAGGGATGATTTCACCAATGACATTAGCTGCCCTGCCTAGGGCCTTGGTGCTGAGGCGTGGAGCATTCAGTGCCCTGCTTGCTGTTGGCATGTTTGACTGACAGACAGATAGGATGTGGGAAACATTTACCACCAGTAAAGAATAAGCATCAGTATAATTTGCCTGCAGGGGTATATTTGTGTAACAGTTTATCTCAAAGACAATTCAGGATTTAAAAATGTTTTACTGCAAAATGTGCAAAAACTAAAACATGCTTTGAAACTTATTTCCAATGACATCTGTTGCAAGAGAGAGAAAAAAAGAAGTTATATGTGGGATATCACATACAGCTACATCAATAAGTCCACTAAGGAAAGTGTGGACATCGACTTCAATATTCAGTTTCTGCACAGATGGAGCAGAAAAGTCCGCTCACTAATTCATCTGCTCCTGCTGTTTCTTTTTCTTGACAAGGCACTCTTGATATCTTCAGACAGCTGACTAACTAGTGTTAGCAACACAGCAGGGACGCACCGAGCAAAGTAGAATCCACACACTGCTCAGTCGACTCCCGTGGCTTCACCCCTTGAAACCGGCTAGTCTGTCCTTTCCTTAGATGTAATTGTTTAATTCGCTACAAGATTGCTTGGGCCATCAAGCCACCTGGAACCCAGAGACACCTGGAGTTGTGACAGTCCCAGGTGGGTGTATAATATAAAGCTTACATCGCTGTGTACAGGACTGTCGTGACTCAAGATCGCATTTCTTTTTGACTAAAACTTAGCTCAATTTTTTTACTGAGCAGCAGCGGTATTTGCCTTTGCTTTAACTTAACAGGAGTTCACAGTGCTTAATATCACATCACGGAGCTCTCAGACGGAGAATAGTAATGTTTCAGCTTTACTCTAATAACAGTCATTTATACTGAGCAAAAATATCAACACAGCATCTCATATTTTATTAAATTCTTTCCGTTCATTCAGACAAAGGGAAATAACTATTTGTTGTTCCAATCACAACAAATAAACAAATGCACACTATATTGGAAGTAATATTGGGTAGATCTGGAGTGGAGTTATATACCAGAACTCACTCTGTCCACTATTTGCATCCTATAGTGCGCCACGTTTGCAACACATAGAGTTTGCTGATGCTGGCTTGTTGAACGTTGTCCCAATCCTCCTGAAGGGCTTTGGCAAAATTGGTAGACATTTTTGGAGAGAGGATCACATTACTGGACAAGTCCATCCAGACCATTATCCAGCAGATTGTTGCGTAGATGTTTGTGCAATTTCTTAGACGACAAATGGTGGAGTTATGGACATTTAAGTGCCTGGCTGCAGCCCTGCTCAACATGCCAGCACCCAGCATGCCAAAATCCCATTCTCATCTTTCTCTTGTCATCTGTGGCATCGATCATTTAAATAAAGCTGCATTTTAAGATGGCCTTTTATAGCCGCTGATCACAGAAGTGTCTGTGTACTGATCAGACTCTCTTGTCATTGTTCTTAAAAGCATCACCTGACTACGGTCTGGATTAACTCCGCGGTTGAGAATTTGTCACCAGCTGAGGAGCTTAAAGAGTTTTTGTGAACAAGTGACTAACTTTTTAAATCCTAGCAATAGAAATTGCATTTTTAGCTATTTCTCGAAGACAGAAAAAAAGATCACGGCACATTTATATTTTTGTTTTAGTGTAAAATGCATGTTGGTTTTTGAGATTATTAGGAATTTAAAATGGGGTAATCTAAAATTTTACTTGAGTTGTGTGTCCAAGTGCTTAGACTTAATCACACTGTGTTTCTGTCCCAGGAAACGTTCCGCTCTTAATGTGAATCCTGCAAGCTCCTGAGGGGAATGTTAACATGCAATATAAACTACAATCTTTTCCATTAATTATACCAGACCACAAAATCACTTGTATCAGCAGGCATTAAAGTTCTGTTAATCCATGCCTCTGTTTTTGTATTAATATTGATGTGTTCATAAAAAAAGCTGGGCTCTGATTAGTAAGACCTCCAGGCCTTTGATAGAGGCTATAGGGATTTCTGAAAAATGCATGAAACATAAAAGTAATATGAAAAGTTTATTAACTCTAAATATCCCAGTGCCAAGCACACATGTGGTTACACTGTGCTAATTAAAAGAAACACTTCAACACCCTGGGGAAAACATCGTATTTACAAGCTTTTATTATTGCTTCTTGCCGAGATTGTCTGCTTATTACAAAGCATGTCATGCGACAATGCATAGGGGCCACCTGAATACATGCACAAAATGTCTGACTTTGTCACTCAGTTTTGAAATAAATAAATAAAGGTGAAGTAAACTGAGTGCTCAATTTGCATCTTTTTCAAACTTGCTCCCAGGAGTTCTGTCACTCTTTCATTAGAGACCCTGGATAGGAGGCAGAGGTGATGTATCTTTGACAGACGAGCACTAGCAGTCCTCTAAAAGCACTGCACTTGCTCAACGCAGGGAGCTAATGTGTTTGACCCCTCTTTCCCAAAGGAAGTGCTTCCCAGCGCTTGCAGATGAATGAATCAGCATGTTTATAAGAGCTCCTCATCAGTCACACCATTTTCTTCTTTCCGTTCTTTTTAATCTGCGCTTTCCGTCTTCATGGTGTCCTGACACAGCGACACTAAACAGACATTAGCCGAACTCAGTATATTGTCTGGGGGATTTAAGTTGAAGTGATATCGTGCTTTTTGATTCTAAAATAAGAAATAAAGGCATAGCAATGGTGCAATGAGAATCAACGTGTCCCTGCTGGTCTCAGATCACTGCTCGGTAAATCATTTGGATTCACTCAGCGTCAGCTCTTCGCATCTTCTTATCCTGCCAAAATATTTAACATACAAGGACGACTGACTGACGTCTCTGGGGGCTCCAAGAATAAACTACTGGAAGAAGCAACCTTTTTTGCAAAATGGTAACTTGTTTCTTCTCTAAACATTATTAGTTATGTGATTATTTAAAGAAAAAAATAAGAGATTGTTTTCATTTTAGAAAAGCAAAAATATAATTTTCTTCTATGCAAATTGCATCTTTTATCCTATACAGTCTATATTAGTACCTTAGTATTCTGCTCCTATTTCCTTCAAAATGATAATGTGTAATACTTTGAATTAGGCAAGCAGGCGGTTTGCAAACTACATCAGCAGAATTGCTTTCCTTTGACTGGGGTACTATGCTTTTAAATTCATTGGCATGTTTAAAAAGCATTAATCAAAACAGAACAAAAAACAAAATGATATGAAGTCATTAGGAACAAAATAACTGCTAACGACCTGAAAATTCGAAATGATCAAATTAAGTACCTGTGAAATATGACAAAAACTATACCTCTAGGTTCTGCTTGTGCTCCATGTGGTGGGATTAAGGCTAAGGCAGATATGAACTGTTTGTCACTTTTTCATCCCCTCTGTCTTCCGCCTCTTTTCCACCAATCACTGTAGAGAACCGCTTTAATATTTCTCTCATGTGGTTTATTTTTTCCAGATATTCACAAAAGCCCAGTTTTATTCTTAGCATCGACTCACGTAGTGTAAAGAAGAGTTCATGAAATGTTAACTCTTCAGGCTAGCTCTCGCTGCCTCTCCCTTTGCTATTGCCAGATCTCTCTCCGTCCTTTCTCCAAGACACTCATCTCTGTTGTGGTCCTTTCTGTTTGTCTCATTTTCATACATATTAAATATTCATGGCTTTATGATACAGCCATCTGCAGTTTTATGTGTGTGTGGATATGTGTGTTGTATTTGTGTGTCAGCGCTTCTCTGTTGTCTTTGTGTGAGACTGTGTGTTTTTAGGCGGGCTTGTGGGATGCCAATGCACAATTATCACCTTACATTAAGGCAGTACGGGGATTGATCTCCCTATATCTTTTTATGTGCATTCCTATTGTCTTTTATCCTTTACATGCTTGGATGTAAGCTTCTGAATAGGAATTAGAGCTGGACCAGTAAATAGGCCAAGCCGATGTGTTGGCTAATGTTAGATTGGTGCATATACATTAAAACTGGTAAATATATCCACTGTAAGATAATGTTTTAGCGTCATTTATTAACAATGTCTCTACCACACAGTTTCACCGCCAAAGAGGGCACAAGCACTAATAATAAACAGCTGTGAATAGAGAACCAGTGAATCCTACACGTTGTTGATCAATTGATCTAATTTTGTAACCATGTTGTTTCAGTCCTCAAGTCTTCATCTGGAAAAATGAATGCATGCAAACAGCATGTATGAATGTGTTTGGACAAATTCTTTTAGGTCTGAGAACCAACAGGTTGTTGTGATACTAAAGTAATCAACACTGTGCTGGAGTCCTTGGTTTTCTAGTTTTTAATCCTGTGCATCTTTCACCAACTACTCAACGTTATGCAAGAACCTTTTTGCAGTCATGGCCTTGAGGTATACACCGATCAGCCACACATGAATAATGTAGTGCAAGCCCCTCTCATTATGCTCTAACAGTTCTGAATTGCAGGGCCACAGTACCTCTTGGGGTGTCCTCATGTGGTGTCTGACACCGGGATGTTGGCAGTGAATCATTTGGGTCCTTTAGGTTGCGGGTTGGGACTCAGTGGACCAGGTTTGTTCTGGCGCATCCCACGGATGCTTGATGGAATTGGGATCTGGGGAGTTTGGAGGTCGTGTCAATGCCTTGGGCTCTTTGTCGTGTTCCAGGGCACATTGTCTCGTGGGAGGCTGCTGCTGTTGTGCCAATAGGGGTGGGTGTTGGTGAGGATTGGGGTGCTTGGTCTGCAGCAGTGTTTAGGTGGGTGGTACGTGTCAAACTAACATAAACTCCAAAGCGAGGACCCAGGGGTTCCCAGTAGAACATTACTAGATCCATGTGATGCAGTTCTTTTTTTTTTTTTTTGAGGTGCTTTAATGTCATAGCTGATTGGTGATTACTGTAAAATGTTCTTCTCAGTATGTCTCACAATCAATTACACACGTGGACAAAACTGTTGGTACCTCCCAGTTAATGAAAGAAAAACCCACAATGGGCACAAAAATAACCCTAATCTGACAAAAATAATAATAAATAAAAATTCTATGAAAATTAAGCAATGAAAATCAGA